>NW_026260150.1:0-125864 GCF_024291825.1 Alternaria postmessia | reverse complement strand
TAGCTGCTTCACGGTCGCCCATTTTGGTTGAGTACGTGGAGAGATAACACGTGTTTTGTGTGGGAGTGCTGAGATTTGTGAGTGATCAACATCCCCGGGTGATCAACATCCCGGTCAGCTAGCTTACTTGTTCGGCCCAACCTAATCAGCCGCCAGGGGGCCCTTGAACGCTCACCCTTCCGCTCCGTACCAACAACATGCACTACGACGCCATCGCCACCTACCTAAGAAAGAAGACTTGTTCGCATCATATCTATCATATCTATTAGCGAATGGTGCTCTGGCTTATCTCTGCAGGCTGATCATGCCAAGATCAATTAAGCTAGATGAAGATGTATTGGCCGAGTATGGGGCGGAAAGTGCGGGGATTGCAGCAGCTCTATATTTAGTGAGAACAATTGCTGTCGATACTGGTCAGGCTCAGAGTATCAGTATGAAGATTGCGTGTTGACCATATTCCAGAACTTCTGCATAGCCTGCCGATCATTTAGGTTGCTGCCTGTCCCAACGCGCCGCTGCGAGCGCCGAGCTGATGTTCTATGAACCTGCTGCGCCGCTACCTTGCTTATCGGCAAGATCGTCTCTTGCACCTGAGACTACAGAGTGAGATACAAGGATGCAGTGTGTGGCAGATAATATCTGCATTGTAGTCGACGAATAGAAGCCGTCAGAACCTCACCACAAGGCTGCGTAGAGGAGGCGCGGGACGGGCTCAACCCTAACGTGGGCATCGCGGCATATGCTTACCATGTCTTGAGGGCTTTTGAGCTGTGCTTATCACGCTTGGAAGTTGTGGCTGACCAGAGTAGAAATCCCTTATACATCCATGGATATCTGGGTTACCCAAACCTGACCCCGGGAGCCTCACACCTAGTTGTGAAACATTGACGTTGAGGCCCATCTTCGGCGACTATCTGCTCCAAAATTCGCTTCGCGATGGCGTACCAACAACTATCTAAGATACAGCACGCCGTGGAAGTGACACCAGTCAACGAGGACTACACCCCGCCTTCGTCTACGCTGCAGAACTATGAAGAGATACATGACTTCGACTTCAGTCCTACCAGTCCGCGCTCAACGGTCAAGTCACCGTCTATAAAGAAGCACGTACCACATTGGAGTTCCTCTACAAACAGTACAGCTGTGACTTCGGAAGTATGTAGCACAAAGTCTAATAACCAGGCTGGGTTGTCCCGTGCACGGTCCTGGGCTTTCGAGAGTAAGACATATCCCCGGATAAACTACATTCAGAACATATACTAACTCGATACACCTACATCTAGTTTTAGCCGTTGTCGTTGGTCTCGGTGCTGTTGCTTCTATAATTGGTGTAGTATCGAAATACAACGGGCGTGCGTTACCTGACTGGCCTCACGACATCACTCTGAACGCTCTTATCGCTCTGTTAGCCACGTTCGCAAATGCCGCAATGTCTGTTTGCCTTTCAAGTGGAATATCGCAGGCAAAATGGATCCGATTCAAGCAGGCATCGACCCCACTATCTGATATGGAGGCCTTCGATGATGCTAGTCGTGGTTCGTGGGGTTCCATCAAATTACTAGGAACTGCCAGAGGAGGGTACGTCTTTAACGCGCCAAATCGGCTTATGAAGTGACTAACGCACGTCCAAACAGATTTCTCGGATCATTCGGAGCTACTGTCGCTGTTGTTGCCCTTGCTCTTGGGCCTTTCTCTCAGCAAATCGCAACCTACAAAGTCCGAAGCGTGGAAAGCGACATAGGTGCCACTATACCCAGGGCTCTCAACTTTACTCCCGCATTAGCAGGTAACACAAGCACGAGTGAGTAGTCTTGTACGTTGAATGATACTGTAAACTCATACTGCCTTAGCTGGTTTCGTGCCTATCCTTCCACTCAAAGCAGCAGTTTACAATGGCCTGTTCGCAGAGAACAACAGACCTGCGGCGTCGCTACCATTCAAGTGCCAAAGTGGTACCTGTGTCTGGGAGCCCTTCGAGACCCTCGCTGTTTGCCATGAATGCACTGATATCAGCTCTCTCATTACGCGGTACTGTCCACCTGAATTGGGTCCATCGCCAAACATGTCTTCTTGCGGGTGGCAAGTTCCACCAGGAGCACATCGTGAGTACCATCTATCCATCAATAACAAATGAATAAGTACTGACTCGTTGCATCGTTATCCAGTAAATACAAGTTCTGATGTATTTAGTATGACGTCCTTCATACCATCTGCCTATGGAGACATGCCCCACTCTACGATGATCCGGCTCATCTTCATGGGTACGGAGCTTCAAGACACACCAGATAAGCTAAATCCTTGGGCATCGCAATGCAGCCTACAAGCATGCGCGAATACACTGTCCGCATCGGTCACAAACGGTACACATCAGGAGAACATCACGCATTCAGTACTCAATCATACTGTCATTGACATGAGCTCACCTGATCCTGCTGCTGACTATGGCGTGTACATTGCTGGCAATACAGACGACACTGCGTACCTGCTCGGCATGGAGGCGCTTTTGAGCATACGGGGTTGGTTCAGCGCGATCTTTACCAACGGCTCTGCGACACGCACGACTAGCGATTTTACCCTTAGCGTGACAGATCCAGACCGGGCCGTTGTAGTCAACCTCACAGTCGGAATCTCATCAGGCGAAACCTTCTTTGATACGGACATAGTGACAGCATTCTACTGGAACTACTACGAGTATGCCAACGGAATCAATATGCTTATGAGCGATCTGGCTATATCGATGACCACCGCCTTCCGTGGCTTCAATGGCGCCGTGGAAACCAACGGGAAATCGATAACGGTTGAGTCATATGTCCACGTCCGATGGGGTTTCGCAGTACTACCGATTGCGGCTGTTGTGGCCACTTTGGTTTTCCTGCTCGCTGCGATGACAATGACACATACGTCGGGCACACAAGTGTGGAAAAGCAGCGCGCTTGTTTCGTTCCTACATGGTTTGGATCATCAAACAAAGGAGAGGTTTGATACCAATGATAGCTTGGCAGCTAAGAAGAAACAAGCGAAAGCAGTCAAGGTCAAGTTGTATACGGATGACCGGGACAATTCTATCCTGGGAGTAGAGAAGGCTGCATGCTAATTTCAAAGGAGATATATTCATTTTCCGATTGATAGGATAGAACTCAGAGCATTTGAATCACTATACCCTGCTTCCGTGATCAATATCCTTGCTCTTCCTTCCTTCACTACTGATTTCGCTCTCCGTATCACTGAGCAGTCCATTCCAAGTATCGTCGTCAACGCTGTCCACGTCTTCTTCTTGTCCGATGTCCTTGTTTACCTTCACATTCACAAAAAGTATCCACAGTCCGATATCGTAGGTGACTCTGCAGATTCCAGTAGCCAGGAAAGCCACCCAAAAATTATTGCTTCCAGAAAGGAATCCTGTGATCGATGGTCCGACGCTCATGGCTAAAGTCCGCAGCATGCTCGTGATACCCATGGCTCCTGTACGCTCCTCAGGCTTCACAACTGCAGCAATGAAAGCTGTACGTGGAGCTTGATCCATGCTATTCAGAGTAGCTCGGAAAAGTAGCAGTCCAACTGTCCAGCCGACGCTTGAAGGAAGTGGGATGAAGGCGCTAGCTATCGAAGAAGGAAGATGGGTGAAGACCATAGTGTTGATCAAGCCGATACGTTTAGCTAGTGGCCCGGCAAAGATCGCTCCAAAGGCGCAGAGAAACTGGGAAGCTGAAGTGATATCTCCAAGCGTGGACTTCGAAACGTGGAATTTTTGGTCGACGTAGTAGTTCATTAGTGAATAGGGTGTCATGCCGTCTGCTAAGCTGTCGACAGCCAGGAGAATCCAAAGCTTATACATGACAGATCGTGTAGTTTTTGAGATTTGGCTGAAGTAGCTCTGTTTCTTCTGTAGTGGTGGGCTCCTGATGTTTGCTGGTCGTCCTACATTCTCGCGGTCTTGATCGAATTCATCCGTTGTGCTTGGTGTCATGGCCTCTAGTAGTACTTCTTCCTCTTCACCATCATCACCACCGCCACCACGTCTTCGTTCTTTCATCTCCGCAGTCTTTTCACCAGCAGCTTCACATCTGCTACTGAGACCGAGACAAAGAATGCTTCCAAGCACCCCGAAGGCTGCATAGCCCCAAAAGAGAGCATGATATGCTTTAGTCACGTTGCCGCTGCTCTTCTCGAGAGCATGTACTGTTCTTCCTGCGACTTCCGCACCAACAGCTCCAGCCATGGTTGTCGCTGTGACATACCATGAGAGCACATCGCTCCTTGTTGTCTCATCTGTCAAGCCACTCAAAATGCTCTCCTCGACAGCCCTGAAAGGGCCACAGTCCGCACCAGTGACAGAGATGATGCCGAACACCGCCGCAACCAGAAGGACGAAGAAATTTTCCGACAGAGCAAATGCAACACCTGAACAAGCCATCATTACACTACCCATGAACAAAATCCTTCTCCTTCCGAGTTTATCCGCTACGAGAGTAAGCAGCAATGACAGCAGGACATCTCCCAACAAAGTCAATGTCATGAAGACCCCAATTCTTGAATCCGGAAACTTGAGCGAGGAGAAGAAAAGGGCAAGAATCAGCGACGGAATGCCTGCCGTGAACATTCTTAATGACCGTAGTGTAATAATAATGTATGCATCTCGTCCTGTTGCGTTGAGTGATGTAAATCCGAGAAAACCGGCGATTCGCGTTAAGGCTGCAGGAGCCATATTGGAAATGTGTGCTGCGTTCTGGGTTTGTACTCAAGGGTCTTGGAACAACGTTTGGTAACAGAACACAGAATCAGTATCAGTTTTAGTTTTACAGAGATCGGATAAAGAACGGTTGAAGAAGAACGGAAAAGCTCTCATCCTACAAAAGACTGATGACCACCCGCGTTGTTAGTGTGAGCGTTAAACCCGAGACGGCTTTAAGCTAAAAGGCTGCATCTTGCCTGACTCACGCCTGCACATGTGCGACGCCATCGAAGTACGTTCTAGATCGTTTTTGGATGATTGCTCAACGGCATCACTACCTACATTTGCTGCCGTTGTGCTCGTTCGGCGATGCTGCGCGGCCGAGTATCGCCCCGCGGTGAATGTGGGGTTCGGTTGCGTCATTGCTAGACTTTCGATGGTGCGTCGCGTGCCCCGAACAGCTTCATCACATACGCGACACTTTGGATCAACGGAGCACTCCCGGGACTTCCTACAGAGTCTTCAGGTACAGCGAAGTACTCACGCACCTTTTCCTTCTCAGCATGATGGACATCGACCCAAAACAAGATCTGTTCGTTCTATTGTTGATCTAAATTCTCGTTCTCTGGGTTCCGCAGTAACTTCTGATTTAGCCGCGTAACACATGTAAAATAAACGCAAGTCAGGAAGCAATACGTGTAATCAACCGTGTTTTCAGAAAAGGGACGGGAAGAAACAGAAGCTGGAACGAAGACAGGATGCTTCCAGAAGAACTAACGCCCAACCAAGCCTACGTATCAGGCCATTGATGAAGCAAAATGTTTCTTTTCGCGAGGATTTAGATGCGATTCAATAACATGAATTCATACGCTCTTGATACTGTATCATCATTCACAAACATGGTATGAGGAAAGCATTTTTCCGAGTAGATGGTTGGCTCCATTGTACTATATGATAATCTCACAGCCTAGTCATAACACCACGAATCATGGCAGCGACAGCTAGGTACAAGTTAACACCAATAGCACCTAGAGAGAACAGGGTTTGAATGTGGCAACTACGCATCCATGACGTATGCAAGCTTCTGCGTACCGTTGCACATGGAGTACGGGTACAAAGTGGTTTCGCGATCTGCTAGAAGATTGAGACCTGCGATGGCTGAACAGCGTTGGATGGTGGTTCTCAACGAGAGAAATCTTGGAAGTGATCTTTCGAGGAGTGAAAATTGTAATCTTACAGGATGTTCCCGCCCATGTGGTTAATCACCTTTCATGTTTCATCGGATAAAGGAGTTCTGTACCAAATTGAATAAACAACTTGGAGAGACGCCCTGAAAGTGGAAACAGCGCTGCGCTGAAATGGAAAGAGGAAGAAGAAGGAAAAATTAGGCTTTCGCGAGACTAAGAACTTATTTAATGGACGTTATCGAGCCAAAGAGATGAGGGCATTCTAGGCCTGCCACATAGCCAGTCAAGAACTTCTTATCCAGACAAAGACTTGCCGGGGAAATAGACATTTTCGACGTTCGAAATATGAGAAGATACGTTACTTGAGCTCATAGTCCAAGAGTATTGAACAGGAGTATAGGTTTGGGATAGGCTCGTAAGACCTGGTGTGTAAACGGCTCAAAGCCAGGTGACAGAATTGCCAAAGCCGCCCCAAAAGATGTCAATATCGCAGACTTCCTCAACTGCAATGGAAACAGGAAGGTGAATGACCTCCACAGTCCTCAGGTGGCTTGATCGAAGTTATGCAGGCGGCCAACTGGCTTCGACTGGCGTGTTTGAAAGTAGGTCCATTTCAGCTGTCCAATGCACTCGGACGGGGAGACTAGCAACGGGAACTTAGTAAACATAGAAGAGAGTCTCTAGTACTTTACGGGCTTCCTGTCTATATCAAATAGGATAGCCGGTCTGAGTATCATGCACAGTGCTCAGCGATAAAGACGCTACCCCCCACTACCAGCCCATGGAATTTGAATGTGATGTGCGTGATGCCTTGATCGGAGGCGATGGCAAGCCCGGCTAGCGCTGAATAGTTGGCATTGAACTCGGGCTGTTGATTGTGGAAGGCGATGCTGCCGCCCGGGAGGCCGGAGAGAAAGATTGGCTTGGAAGAGAAGCCAGTTCAGCCGTCGCAAAGCTATCAAAAGACAGTCAACCATGTCCCATCAACGGATCGGATGGTTCCAGTGCCTGAGTAGCAGACATGTCTGTTGCGCAGGGTCAAGAGAAAGGAGAGGAGACCAGCAAGCCGGAATACTAGATTCTGCGTGGCGAGACGCATGGTGCCTTATATTTTATCATCGTCGCATGGTGCGCTGCGACACCATCAAGACGCTGCTAGCCTTGTGTCATCTGCTCCGGCTGCTCCGTGTGAAGGCCGACAATCACTATGTTGGTGGCGCAATATCACATCTTCGCCCTATCTGTTAACACAATAATGATGCAGTACAAATGCGTCCGGGCTGTACAAGAAATCGCTGTGATAAACTGAGCTTGATGCACAACATGGACTCTTCGGAAGAGTGCAAGATTGAGACTGTTTGTATAGACAGAGGGATCGCAGGCAGCAGTCGATCATGGGTGCGGATGAGACGGAACTACAAAGAAGCAGTTCGTCACGGGTTTTGACAAACTGAGTGTGTAGACGTTGGAGGGTGTGGATGGAAGGCAGCGGCCTAGGTATCGATGTGTCAGCGGAGACCCCGTGATTCATGATGGGCGGCCAATCTTGGATGACGCCGAACTATCCACTCTCCGCCTACAATACACCCTCAAAGATGGAAAAAGAAAATCCAGCACCGTCACCACCCCTGCATCGCGAGTATCTTTTGGTGGCGCAGTGAAAGGACACTGACACTCGCCGCCGGCAAGAGCGCTCCCACGGAAATGTCAACAGTCGCACAGTCTTGGCTTGCATGGCATGGGCCGAGTTGGAGTAACCCTGCAGTAGGCATGGCAGTGGAACAGAGAGTTGGACCAGTCGTTCCTCGTGCATGCTTCGTCCCGCGGCATCCATGCCAAAGATTCGGGCCCGGATAATCGGAGGCGGCGGACCTATTGGTCTTTCATGCGCTGGGGTACAACTCACCCGCCGTCGCAGGTATGATGACACAAGGCTTCCTTTGACAGCAAAGAAACAGACGATGGTCGTGTCTTCGGTCTGCGAGGCCTGACAGGTGCAGTGAAGCTTATGCTTAGTCTGCGTGCTAAGCTGGCGGCGGCAGATTCAACAGGGCGGCCGAGGTCAGTCTGGTGAAAGAGCAAAAACTGGGGATCGTCGGTGTGAGCCTTTGCATAGCGGCCTTCAGGGTCTGGTCCCTGTTGCTACATGTGTGTGGCCATTTGTGAGGAGGATCCAGAATAATAGTGAGCCATAATCGTGCATGTGCTGGCGGTGAGAGCAGAGGGCCCTGAGCGCGAGCGATTTCATGTCTTATATCCGCCTGCTCCCCTCTGATGCTGTTCGTGTTCGTGTTCGTCTTCCTCCGCCCTTCGCCCTCTTCGACGTCCAGACCTTGCAAGCTTGTGTTGTGTGGTCGCGGCTAGCTGCACCGTTTTTCCACATCCTCGCCGTGCCGCATTCTCGTCGCAAAACGCCGTCCACCCTTCCCGACCAATCTCGCAGCAAAAGCCGGGGTCTCCCCTCTGGCCCGCAAGATCTGCAGGATAGCGCAGCAAAGAATAGGATCCAGCATCTTCTCCTTGCAAATCAGCGATTTTACAAATAGCATTCACGGGACTGACTTTGGAAATTCCCACGCGCAAGACAGCAGAGTCAGCTGTCAGGTACCCGGTGTGCACCACTCCGAAGAGCGTCTGATAACTAGTGGGAGAGCTAGGCGGCGTCAGAACGTGGGAACCTTGGAAACAGCGGTCACGCCCGAGGTCAGCACACACACTGGCCGACTCCTTAGTAAGGAGTAAGTTAGAGAGAGGTGCCGGGTGAGGCGGTCACATTCTGCGACAACCCACTTTCCGCTGTTCTTCCACGCTCGACCCTCAAACGCGCAATCTGCGGGCGACCACGACAGCACATCTACCCGCGCTTCCTCCCTCGCACCGCGGCATACTTCCCTACCAGCAAACCTCGCCTCTGCCACTGTAAAACTCAAAGAGCGCCAAATCACACAGCAGCAACCATGCACCGCAAAAACCCCATCAGCGTGCTTGTCTACAACACGCTCTTCCCAACGCCGTCCCCGACCGACCCACCCTCCTTCAGCGCCCATCTCTCCAAAAACCTTGTCGGCGAAGTTCGCATCGAAACAGCAAACTTCTACGGGTCGCTCGACACCATCGAAGCGCGGTACCCAGGCTTGAACTACGCTTTTCAGCCACATCGAAAACGTCTTGGACGCTTCCCACACCACAAGCGCCTCTTCGATGCTTTCGATCGGCTTGGCCTGACCGAAGCGGAGATTCAAGGCTTCTGCAGGTGGGAAGGCACCCTATGGGCACGGGAGCGATACGAGCGGGACGAGGGCGTAAGAGTAGTAGACACAACGGGCGTGGACATAGGGGCATGGGTCGACACACGACGAGCCTATTCCTCAAGGAACAACGGAGCGGGAATCAACGTGAAAACAGACATTGAAGTGGAGATTGAGGAACTAGAACACAACCACCACCATCACCACCATCATCATCACAGCCAGTCTACACGACCCATGCAACACAACAATGGAGGCGACACGGAAATGCCCGATTCTTCTTCTTCGGCCGAAGAAGATGAAGACGAAGAATCCGACTCGGATTCAACCTCCAACGAACTATCCTCCTCGGTAGGCTTCTCTCTGAACGCGCGTCTGCTCCACGCCGCTGCCCTGCGGGAGTCTTCCGGCGCAATGAACATACCAATGGACCCGGAATGGGAACAATACCTCAAAGAAGCATCCGAGCGCGGCGAGCTCAACATTGACGCGACACGAGAAGCTCTGCGCACCATGGCTGGCCAAATCGCGCAATTGCACCAGTCGACGGTTGAGGCCGAGAGCAGCGAGGCCGTGCCTCAGACGTTCCAGCCACCCGCTGCTCCAGCTTAGGAGCTGGAGTTGGGGCACAGCTGGATGATGGATGCAGAGGTGTTGGAAGCGGCTATCATTATGTTTACAAATGCTTTTTGATCGAGGAGATGATAACGACGATGATGATGGTGGCCTATCTTTCAGAATGATTGTTGTTGGGGGGCTTTTTTTTTTAACTTGGTCGCTTTTCTCTCTTTCCTGCACTGCATGGCGTTTTCTCTCCAAGACAATGGCGTTCTGACGAGGGATTTGCGGGTTATGCATGGGCGATTCGCGAGATACCCCAGATTCTCTGCTGGGCCTTTTTGTTGTTGTTGTTCGGGTAATGATTCTTTCACCACTTACATAGATCAGCGAGCTTTGGATGAGCAACAAGGGGACGGGGTTCGGCATGCACGGCACATAGTCATAATCCATCACGTTTAGATGTTCAATCAGTTTCTTGTGGTATCTTTGGTGTCATTGTTATGTTCGTCGATTCTCACTATAGAAGTGATGGTTGTTTGGGTCCATGCGGTAGAGCTATCAAGTGCCTACTGATACTCCTGGCTGTTCTGCTGAGAACACTTCCCGCCTTAGCCGTGTGAGAGCTAATAAGGCCCCAGGACTGTGCTCTGCATGAAGTCCCTCAGTCCTCTGCAAGCATCATTTGTTATGGGCAAGGCAGCTTCCTGTACCGCTCAATCTTTGGAGGGGGGTAAGCTGTGATTACGAGGAGGTGATATGTTTGCAGCATATGTTGTAGTAGCGCGAGGTACTACATCCATTGTCGCCTTATCGCCTTCCCGAGTTGCCGAAGCTGAATCCTCCGGGTCCCCTCTTCGTGCCCCTGGTAGTTCTGCCGTTGCCACTGTCCTCGTCAATCTCCATGGCATCGTCGCCCCCCATACCCATTAGATTCCGCTTGCCATTATTCTTCTCGTCACTGGCCTGCATGACTGCCTCGAATGCTCGCTCCTTCTTCCGACGCATCTTTTCTCGGTCCAACGCCTCCTTCTTTACCTTGGCAACTTGTGCCTCCAGATCTGCTAACGCTGAATCGCAACGTTGTGACCACGATTGCAGGGTATTCTGAAGGGTGGGTAGTGACCCTGGTGCGAGGTCGCGGAGTGGTGAGATGGATGTGACAGAAACAAGCGAGTGTGCGGGGTCGAGTGTGGCGGTAATGAGGCCGGAGTAGATGGCAGTGGTAATGAGCTCCTCGAGAGCGCGTGTGGTAGGCAATTCAAGAGCTGTCATGAGGTGCTTGTAGGTAAGGGTGTTGTGGGAGTGTGAAAGCGGCAGTAGCGAGAGTAGCAGGAGCTTCTGGTGTTGCTGTGCTGAGAGTTTTGGGAGATTTGGATGAGCTTCACATGGTCAGCAACACGATGCAATGTTCAGGCGATTGCCAACATACCTTTGTAGTCCTCCCAAGTTCCCCAGGCGAAGATCTCGAGCAGAGTAAGAGACGAGGCGTACTCTTCCGAGCTCCGTAGCTTCTGGAGGTTGGGTGTCTGCAATAATTCGGCGAAGACATATGTGTTTGGCGCACTGGTGGCTTGCATGATCAAGTCCGATGCTGCTCGTGGAGAAGTTGCGGACTTGCTGAGAGCGAGAAAGGGCTCGAGAGCGTTGAGGGCCTTGGTTTGCTCCATGTTGAATCAGTGTAGACGTTACAGTATCTGCAGTGGTGGAGGTTGCAGAGTTAATCAACTCATCAGTGTATAACGGAGGACGAGCAGGCAACTACGCATGTGAGGTACGTCTCTTGGCAATCGCGGTCGGTCGCGACTGCCCCGCGCGACTGTCGACCCCACTCGCCTTCACGCTCGGACTTGGTTCCATCCAGCTCGTGCAATTCTTTGGAGCAACAATAACGCTTATTAGGTGCGTGTTTTCTTCTTGCAGTGGGCATCCAAGCTCGCAACCAACGCGTAAGAAGATGCCCTGCGGTCAGTGACACAGACCTTTTGCTCGTATCCGACACCGTCTGCTCCGCATACACGAGCTGGTTTTCTCACCACACATTCTCAGTCAATAGCGTACGCACTTACAGTTCCCAAACACACCAGGTCCGGCCCACTTGTGTTCGGTGACAGAGTGACTGTGCACCCTCAGACTGTGTGTAGACATGTCGCAATAGCACTTTGTTTCGTTCGGTTAAATCGATCCAGAACCTGAGGCTGCGCGTGTCTCACCTGAGCATCAAGCAAGGGTTTTACGTTCCTTCCTGTTTCACATGCCAAGAAGGAAACACTGTCGTCTTATGGCCGTGTCGCAGCAAAGACAGCCCCAGATCCTAGATTTCGAAAATAGTCTTAATCTTTTGCCTGTCAGCCTGCGGATATTGAGTGTGCCCTGCATTGCACCGCGCTTATACTCTGACAGCTTGACCTTCAGCTCGTGGCGGCCCTCTCGCAATCACGGCCTATCATCATCCTTCGGGCCCGCTCTAGCCTCCTTTCGACAAGCCGCGGCGCTGGGCTTTAATCAGCACTGGGACAGATTGTGGCTGCTGCACTCCGTTCATCAATCGCCATATTAATAACTTCGCCATCTGGCACTACCGGAAGCTGGCCTTCCTTTTTGTTCGCGAGTCCGCTGTCCTTTCGCGTCTGCAACCTCGCGCTGTCGCAGTACCGCCGCAGTCATTCCATCGCTTTCGCTCCGATCCTTCCGCCTCGTACGACCCGCCTTCGCCCCCAATTTGACCCGTCGAATGCTGCACCTGGTCCAGCATCGCAGTTTCCAGTTCGCAACACCGTCCGAAGTTGACAGCACCGAAAAGACACCCTAGCCAATATGGCTCCTCCGGCGACAGCGACCGCGCACATGGCTACAACAACGCTCAAGGTTGAAGGTATGACATGCGGCGCATGCACTTCTGCCATCGAGTCGGGTTTCCAGGGCGTCAAGGGAGTAGGGAATGTGTCGATAAGCTTAGTGATGGAGCGTGCTGTTATCCAGCACGATCCCGAGGTCATCACCGCGGAAGAAGTCAGGGAGATCATCGATGACAGGGGGTTCGATGCAGAAGTGCTCTCGTCGGATCTACCAATGTCGCATAGTGCAGATGATCATTTCCTGAGCGACTCCGAAGATGAAGAGGAGGAA
This sequence comes from Alternaria postmessia, assembly GCF_024291825.1. Lineage (NCBI taxonomy): Eukaryota > Fungi > Ascomycota > Dothideomycetes > Pleosporales > Pleosporaceae > Alternaria > Alternaria postmessia. The sequence goes on along the minus strand of NW_026260150.1, from coordinate 113,070 downwards.
ATGAATGGAAACATTTCCACCACCACACTCTCGGTTGGTGGAATGACATGCGGAGCGTGTACATCCGCCGTGGAAGGCGCTTTCAAGGACGTAGCTGGACTCAAGTCTTTCAGCATATCACTTCTCTCCGAGCGCGCTGTCATCGAACACGACACTACAATTATAACCCCGGAGAAGCTGGCCGAAACGATAGAAGATGTTGGCTTTGACGCGCAGGTGCTGGATACCGTGGCCGCGACACCAGCACCGAGGAAGAGCAAGGGTCGGAAACAGCAGAAAACAATGACGACGACTGTCGCTGTTGAGGGCATGACATGTGGCGCATGCACATCAGCCATTGAGAGCGGGTTCAAGGACGTTGAGGGTGTATACCAGTTCAACATTAGTTTGCTCGCCAATCGTGCCGTGATCGTCCACGATCCCTCCAAGCTCACCGAGGAGCAGTTGGTAGAGATCATCGAGGACCGAGGATTCGACGCCAATGTCTTGTCGTCCGTCGACAGTAGTATACAGCAGTCATCAGCAGCCAACGTACCTGTACAACTCAAGATCTATGGAATGCCCAACTCTAGCGCTGCTCAAGAACTCGAAGGATTGTTGCGAAAACGATCTGGAATTACCTCCGCAACCATCAACTTCGGAACTTCAAGGGCCACTATTCAACGTGAGCCTCAAATCATTGGTCTGCGAGCCATCGTGGAGGCTGTAGAAGCAGCTGGATACAACGCGCTTGTCGCGGACTCTGAAGACAATGATGCCCAACTGGAGTCTCTGGCAAAGACAAAAGAAATCCAGGAATGGAGAAGAGCTGTGGTATTCTCCGCCTGGTTTGCAGTTCCCGTGTTCTTGACAAGCATGTTCATCCCCATGTTCCTGCCATTCATCAACTACGGTGGTATACGCCTCATTCCCGGTTTATATCTTGGCGACGTGATATGTCTGGTCCTCACGATCCCAGTTCAGTTCGGCATCGGAAAGCGCTTCTATGTGTCTGCATACAAATCGCTAAGCCATGGTTCTCCCACGATGGACGTTCTTGTCGTGCTTGGTACCTCGTCCGCCTTCTTTTTCAGTATCTTTTCGATGCTGGTATCGCTCTTGATTTCCCCACATACCAAGCCGACAACACTCTTTGACACCAGTACTATGCTGATCACGTTTATCAGCTTGGGCCGTTACCTCGAGAACAAGGCGAAGGGTCAAACTTCCAAGGCGCTTTCTAACCTCATGTCCCTGGCCCCATCCATGACCACTATCTACGCGGATCCTATCGCTGCTGCGAAAGCTGCTGAGGACTGGGACGTCAAGGAAGAAAAGATGGAGCGCAAGTCAACTGATGGCAATGCTGTTGAAGAGAGGGTCATTGCTACCGAGCTCATCGAAGTTGGTGACGTGGTCATACTTCACCCAGGAGACAAGCTTCCCGCTGATGGCACAGTAACACGTGGAGAATCGTACCTTGATGAGAGCATGGTTACAGGTGAAGCTATGCCCATCCTCAAGAAGAAGGGCGCATTAGTTATGGCCGGTACTGTGAACGGAAACGGACGTCTGGAATTTCTTGTTACTCGAGCCGGCCGTGATACTCAGCTCAGTCAGATTGTGCGCCTTGTCCAGGAAGCGCAGACAAGCCGCGCCCCGATCCAACGCCTTGCAGACACCGTTGCTGGTTACTTCGTCCCTATCATTATCACTCTCGGTCTCGCAACTTTCGTTGGATGGATGGTACTCAGCCACGTCCTACCCTACCCGCCTAAAGTCTTCCTCGATCACGCTAGTGGCGGAAAGTTTATGGTTTGCATCAAACTCTGCATCGCTGTCATCGTCTTCGCCTGTCCATGTGCCCTGGGTCTTGCGACACCTACCGCTGTCATGGTTGGTACTGGTGTTGGAGCTGAGCAAGGTATCCTCGTTAAGGGTGGTGCTGCTCTCGAGACTGCCACCAAAATCAACCATGTCATCTTTGACAAGACCGGCACGCTTACTGTGGGCAAGATGAGCGTATCTCAAGCCGATATACAAGGAGGCTGGGAAAGCACGGAAAAGAAGAACCTCTGGTGGACGCTCATTGGACTTGCGGAAATGGGCTCTGAGCATCCCATCGCCAAAGCCATCGTTCTCTCTGCGAAGGAGCATCTCCGTCTGGGACCTGACGGTAGCTTAGACGGCTCTGTTGGAGACTTTGAAGCTGTCGTCGGTAAAGGCATTACCGCGACGGTCGAAGCAGCCATCTCTCGCGAGCGCACCCGCTACACGGTCCTTATTGGTAACACAGCCTTCCTCACCTCCAAGGGTGTCAATGTCCCGGACTTTGTTGAAGAACCTCTTACACCTGCTGCGAATGCCAATCCTCGAGGCGGGTCTCAGAACCGCTCTGCTGGCATCACCACGATTCATACCGCTATTGGTAACACCTACACTGGCACGTTGAGCTTGTCTGACACTATCAAGCCTTCGGCTCGCGCTGCAGTTCTTGCGCTATCACGTCTGGGTATATCATCTTCCATTGTTACCGGTGATACATCCGCTTCCGCCCTTGTTGTCGCAGCGGCGGTTGGCATTGACGCTTCAGACGTCCATGCTTCGTCCACACCCGCAGACAAGAAAGCTATCGTCGAAGACCTCCAGTCTCGCGGTAAAGTGATCGGCATGGTTGGGGACGGTATCAACGATTCCCCTGCGCTCGCTTCTGCCGACATTGGCATTGCCCTCTCTACTGGTACGGACGTCGCTATGGAAGCTGCGTCTATTGTTCTTATGACCAACACGGATCTTCTTGCCATTCCGGCTTCCCTAGTGCTCAGCCGTGATATCTTCTTCCGCATCAAGCTGAACCTGGCGTGGGCGTGCATGTACAACTTCATTGGTCTTCCCTTCGCAATGGGCTTCTTCCTGCCCTGGGGCCTTTCACTCCACCCAATGGCTGCTGGTGCGGCGATGGCATGCTCATCTGTCAGTGTCGTCCTCAGCTCTCTACATCTCAAGTTCTGGAGTAGACCTAGCTGGATGAAGGTCAGTGTACTCGATCCCGGTGCGCCAATCGATGAAAAGGAAGCGGAAATGGAGAAGCAGAGTAAGATTGGCGTGTTCTCTACCCTCAAGGACTGGATCAGTGATGCGTGGGCTGCGAGGAAGAGGAATAAGGAGGAGACCAGCTACATGCCGTTGAGGGATATGGGAGATCAGTAGTCATGGGGCTAGCAATCGCGTTATTCTGAGACAAGTCAGTGGGGTGGATGTTATTGTTGTTGTTGTTATCATTATTGGTGAAGCGTTTAGGATACCACCTCTTCTTGGTCTTTTCCTTAGTTATCAGTATCTTGTCGTCATCTTTCCCTGTTTCCTTTTTGGGAGTCTCTGTACATAGCTTCTAACTCCTGATATTGTTATTCCAGACTTGTCTACGAATCCAATCTGATTCGCAATAACATACTATTACCATCATGTGAAGATGAAATATTTCACTCTAACGGGATTAATCGTCAAGATGACAGATCTACTAGAGGATCGTGATGTGATAGTCAAAGTCTTTGCCTGATGGAGTTAAATGAAGGATGGCTGCCGTGCGCGTGACGATGTCGCGAAGCGCGGCGGCCAGGGTCCACCAATTGGCGTCACAAAGATAAGCCAAGTTGAACAACACAACACCGCATCGATTCCCACTAGAAGCCTTATTTGCCCTATTCGCTACCAAGGACTGCCCGGAAGACACTTGCGACCGTGAATAGTGCCGAATAAACCTCCACATTCGCCCACAGAAACGCAAACAGGCCTGTCAATATGGGGAGGAATCGAGCCGTGTCGAATGCTTCGACGCGGAGCAGCGAGCCGCCGTTACAAGTAGGTATGGACATGATTTGAGCTTGGGAGAGCATTGCTGAGCAGACACAGGAGCTGGGGAGCATGTATGATTACTTAGCAAAGGTTGTACTGCTGGGTCCCAGCGGAGCTGGCAAGTAAGTTCACGATAAGAGTAGCACCAACGATGCATGCCGAATAACCAAGCCTCATAGATCTTGCCTCCTCCACCGCTTCGTGAAGTCTGAATGTACGCGACTTTCCCTCCTCCGCCGCCTCCAGCCCCCACTAACAACCCCCAGGGCGCGTACTATCCAGCCAAACGATCGGGGTAGAATTCTCTTCTAAAATCGTCCATATCGCCGACCGCCGTCGCTCGCCCTCTTCTTCGGCCTCGCGAAAACGAATAAAACTTCAGCTCTGGGATACCGCCGGCACAGAACGCTTCCGCTCCGTCTCACGATCCTACTACCGCGGCGCTGCTGGCGCGATCCTGGTGTACGATGTGAGCAGCTGGCGGAGCTTCGAGCAATTGAAGACGTTTCTAGATGATGCGCGAGCGCTGGCTGGACCGGACATAACAATCATACTTGCCGGCAACAAGAACGACGTTGAAGATGGTGTGCCCATAGGCATGAGTGGGGGATACAGCAGTTATGGTAGTACACCCGGTTCAGAAAGCGGACTCCCACCACCCACACCATCATCACAATCGAGTCGGACACCGAGTCTAAATGCAAATCTACATGCGAGTTATACCGTTGCGCCCGATGGCCGCGAAGTTCCAGCTGAAGTCGCATCGAGATGGGCGGGGCAGAATGGCATACCGGTAGCAGTGGAAGTTTCCGCGCTGAATGGAGAGAACGTGGAGGAGCTATTCAACCGATTAGCGCGAATGATCTTGACTAAAATTGAGCTCGGCGAGATTGATCCTGATGATCCTGCGAGTGGTATACAGTATGGTGACTTGGGTTGGGATGACGGTGGTGGAAGTATCAAGAGTGGGTTTGGAGATGACGGCGTCAGGTATCGAAGACGAGGGAAGAAAACTGGTGGGTTGGGCGAATGGGAAGACGTGTTCAGGCTTGGTGGGGGTAGTAGGAGGAGAGGAGGATGTTGCTAGCATATTGGGAAGTGGGATGCAGGCCTTCCTGCAACACGGCATCACTTGGCTTCTGGTTTATACATGCAGCATACCCCAGGTGTTTATATGTGCGTTCATAGATCGATTGACGATGTAATGTGGAATACAAGATGTTCACCTTTGTTATCCACATTAGATCCCGGTAGGTCTGTTGCAGGTTACACGTCTTCTTGCTCAGATCTACGAGCCACTTTGACATTATGCGATATGCTGGATCGCGCCCAGTTTACTATACCTCTTGATTGCACGCTACTCGGGAACTTGTCGATCACATGTAGCCCACGATGTCGGGACGCGGCGGCTTGAGGCTTAGCGCGATCTTGTAGCGATCGTGACGTTGGAAGTGTCGTCATTTTGGCGAGAGATTCATGCGTGCACGCCATCACCACTCTCACCATTGGAGCAACGCTGTTCGCATCGGGCAAAAAGCCAGCAGTACGACGAACTACAAGTTCGCAACACTCGGGACAAATCTTGAACGCGCGGAAATGCTTGAAGACGATAGAGAAAACTCTGTACCCGCCGGAACGCGTCCGAAACCTCGGCTTTCCACCTGCTTTGCCACAGCATGGATCTCACTGGCCAACTTCGGAGGTCGCGTGCTTCCGAGGATGTCCCTGGCAGTAGCGCTGCGTGTTAGCATGGGCATTTGCGTCACTGGCATGTCTTCCATGATCGATATATGCGCGAGTGTGGCCGCTTTCCCATCCAGTCTCCATTCCCATTCTGTTGCACACTTTCATAGCATTACTGCGGCATTTCATTCTGACCGTCCATTTATTCTGCATATCCACCATCGACCCATCATTTGTTGAAGTTTCCTCAATCACACTGTCGTTCTTACGGACTATTAGATCTCTCACACGCGGCCTGCCCTCGCGCCTCCCGACCGCGACAGCAAGCCCGCTTACGACCGCGAATATGACCTGGCTTAATCGACTGAACCCAACACCGGCCTTCCCAGCGCATACGGGGCCATACAAAGTCGGTTCTGTAGATGTAGAAATACCCACAAGCGACCTAGAGAGCCCGAGTGTGAATGCGCCTCCTGGAGACCTGCCAACTATAGCCTTCCGCATCTTCTATCCGTGTAAGCAGGACAGTAATGAGAAGGCTGTGAGATGGATCCCAAGTCCACAGAGGGAATATGTTAGTGCTTATGCGAGGTTTTTGGGTGCGAACAGCGCCTTTGCTGGAGTATTCTCGTGAGCAAATTGAGACAAGTCGCTAGCTGAACATGTCGCTGACAATTTTGTAGAGCACTACCCCAGTTGTTGTACTATATTTCCATGCCTGTACACCAAAACGCCGAACTCCTCGCACCTCCACCGAAATCCGAACGATGGCCTGTCATGATGTTCTCGCATGGTCTAGGTGGAACAAGGAATGCATACTCGCACATCTGCGGCTCGCTTGCAAGCCATGGAGTCGTAGTCGTTGCGGCAGACCATCGTGATGGCAGTTCACCTCTCGCAATCCATCATACTCCAGAAGGAAAGGAGAAGAAGAAGCGTGTAGAATACAGGTCAATCGCCCACAAGCCGAGTACAGAAACATACGAGGCAAGAGACGAGCAGTTGCGAATACGGCTATGGGAATTAGGCATGGTACACGATGCAGTGTTGAAGATCGATGAGGGCCGTCAATTGAAGAACGTAGCACAAGACCTACCCAATGGTAAGAGCATGCTGAGCATGTTCTCGAACCTGCTCAACGTTCACGAGCCGGGTGCGATCAGTTTCTCAGGCCACTCTTTCGGTGCTTGCACAATGATTCAGTTCGTCAAATCAGTTTACCACCGCCCTCAGACACATATTCCACGCTACAAGCCGCTATACACGCCATCCGCGGACTCGAGTTTAGTTCGCCAGATCACGCCACGAAACCCAGTCACTCTTCTAGATCTCTGGACCCTACCCATCCAAAGTCCTGATACTGCTTGGCTACGAAGCCAGACAATGCCATGCTATGACTCTCCTACCGGCGGCAATAATCTTCTTGCCATCGCTTCCGAGGGCTTCTTCAATTGGGCCTCGAACTTCAGAGAAACGAAGCGCATCGTCGCTAAGCCTGCTTCCTCACAATCGAGATTCCCCGAGCAGCGTGGTCCACACATCTTCTATCCAATTGCTTCTGCCCATCTCTCTCAAAGCGATTTCGGCGTCTTGTTCCCCTGGGTAACAACAAAAGTGTTCGGCGCCAAGGAGCCTGAGAGGGTGCTCAGACTCAATACCCGTGCCATCTTGCAAGTCATGCGTGAAAATGGCATACGTGTCGCAAACACAAGCGCGCGCGATCTAGAGCTCGACGAAACTATGGCCAAGAACAAGAGCCTAACACAAGACACCGCTATTCTCAGCCGAGCGAAAGACAGTGTTCGTGGATGGGTCAACCTAAGTGCGGACATGAAGAGAGATCTCGACCTTTCTGGCGCTGACAGGGTTGAGGGTAAGAGTCTGGTGGGTACACCAATGGAGAAGGTCGGTAGTGATGGTAAGGGACCAGGAGAGGCTATGGTTGAGGGCGAGGTACTAGGACAGGTCGTTGAGGGTAATGAAAAATAAGTGTTCTCTGGTGGATGCATTTCGGTGTGGCGTTTCGCATAGCGTTTTTTTCCTTCTTGTTATGTTGATAGACATACCCAAGCATATAGAGATGAAATGGTAAGCGATGTTGTTTAGTTCAAACAGCTCAAAATGTGGTCGACTGCTCCCAGTTCAGTTTTTACACAAATTATAGCATATCGTGGTTTTTTTTTTTTTTTTTTTTTGGAATATATCGATATGCTGAGTACACCAGTCCGTTTAATATGCCGCTGCCCTCTTCGTATCTTAGACACACTCTAGATATCTTATCAGAAAGCATCACCTGTAACGTCTTCGAAGTGTATCGTCTGGTCGATATTACCTAGGCATTCCCCAGGCAGTTGTATGTGAGCTTGCCCAGGCGCTGTACAGTTCAACTGGTAAGGCTACACTTATTGGGATTGAAAGCCTTCCTTCCGTCTGCATGTTAGTAGGATATGAGCATTGCTATCATGTGTTACATGGCTGCCCTCCTAGGCTTCCATGTCTTGCTTTGGTTCTGTCCCAGTTCGGCTCTTTTCCTGCGCGGACTACGATAATACTGCCTGCACTGACGATCCATCATACGTATCGGTTTTTGAGATCATTTTACACGCAATATGATGATTCCAACATGTATATAGTGCGCCCAATTTGACCACGGTACCACGACGACTACCACGGTACCTCGGTGACCGGGTAAACTCCAGCGAAACACATATAAAGCTCTTACACTCCTATAATTCACTAAAGCACAAAACTGAACAACGTTGCTCTGCAAATCGTGTGCCTTTAGCAGACCTAAAGGTGCAGCTCCATCCTTGCGGACTGCCCAATCAGTGATTTTAGCGTAAAACACGTCCTGAACATGTAAGCCAATCACAATTCAGGGATACAAGGCTAGCGCGACACTTGTCATCGCGACCTGGGGAACGATTGCGCTCAACAAATGTCCCACAAACTTCATTATCGCTTCGGCTTCAATCTAGTCAACAGTCATCCCGAACTCTTAAACACAATCTGAATTGTTGACAACAGCAACTGTTTCAACGTTTCCTACCATAAATCCTAGGTTCAAGTTAGGTCTAGCAAAATCCCTAACATTACCTGCCCTTATGCAGTTGTAAGACAACCACGACCAAGGTCTATTACATTCTGTATCACCTATGAGGGGCTTCAGATATTTACAATCGTTGCTCTTCTCATCTACCCCGCACTTCGCCATTAGCAGCCTATTACCAGCGCAAGCGGACTACGTAACAAACGCACTTCGGCGCCTAACATTGTAAACAAACAGGACCACTACAACTCAAAAGACACCAACCACACTCAACATGCCACCCCCAGAAAGTCAGAATATAGCAGAACCACCAGCATGGCTGTTGGAGAAAGCTCAAAATGCTGAAAAGGCGTCCGTTGTAGGGCCAGACGCGTGGTCGAGGATCATACAAAAGACGAGAGCACATGCTGAAGCGAACAGCGAAGAGCATCAGAACAGCATGCGCTTGCTAGGCAAGAAGATGAACGAACTCCGAGCGAAGTATGACTTGAATCCATTCAAGAATGTGGAGCAACAACCATCTACGTCAGATGATTTCGTGGTGCAGCCAAAAGCCATCATACCAGCACAGAATGGCATCAAGCGTAAAGCCTCAACCCAAGCCCATATACCAGAGGATCCTCGCGCTAAAAAGCCAAGGGTTCAGAAGACGCAGTCATCGCAAGAAGACATCTCTAAAAAGGCGAAGGCAGATGCAGAGAAGCAAGCGAAATGTCGAGACGCACAGCAGAAGAAAGACGATGCGTACAAAAAATCCATGCAAAACGTGGAGGAGCGAGCGGATAAGGTTGAGGAACTGAGAAGACCAAAGGATACTCTCAAAGAGAAGCCAGCCAGCACAGTTTTTGCCGAAGCGTCGACTACAGGCACATCACCGGACCGGACGGCTGCACAAGCAACAACGGCTATAGTAGCAGCAAACAAGCCAGATACCACGAACACCATACCATCAAACGCCTTACCTGTTTCGGAAAGCAATACAGACAGATATGCCGTACGAGCACCGCTGCCAGAATGGTATACATCTATCTCCATGAAGGGTCATATGATGGAGGCGATGAGCAAGAAGCGACCCCCAGAGCTCACTTCACTAGAAGCCCTCAAAACTTGTATAAGACAATGCGAAGACACGAATTCCGCTATTCAGCTTGACAAGCTATATGATGCTCTTCGCGACCATGTACACAAGGCTGAAATACGACTTGAGGTCAATCGCTTCCTCGTCAGGAAGGCTAACATGCTGAGCCCTGAATACGGACTTCCTCGCATCTTCAGAGCGGGAACAGATTTTCCATGGGATTTGAAAGCAGATGCATATCAATTGTACAACCGCTGGTGGAAGAACGACCTGAACCAAGATATTCTCCGCGGTATCGTATCTAACAAAACTGGAAACCGCACGAGTGACCGCCTCGACGAAACCTACCGTAAACGATTCTCCATCGATGCGAAACACTACGGGAATGGCGACCTCGTCCAAGGGCAGTGGTGGCCAACTCAGCTCTGTACTGTCCGTGATGGGGCTCATGGCTCAGCCCAAGGCGGTATCTACGGTGAAAAGGAGCGCGGTGCCTACTCCATTGTCCTCTCAGGCGGCAATGGATATCAGGACGTCGACAACGGCGACGTCATCGATTACTCCGGCACACCAGGCAAGAATTCCACGCCTACAGAGAACACTATCCATCTCCTCAAATCCGCTGATCTGGGTAACCAGATCAGAGTTGTTCGCTCTGCGCAGCTCAACAAGAAGAACAAGTACCGGCCCGAGCTAGGCTTGAGGTATGATGGTCTGTATCGGGTGACGAGTTATACAAAGACTGATCAGGAAACGGCGATGTATAAGTTTCGGCTAGAGAGGTGTGAAGGTCAGGATCCAATCCGGTTCGAAGGGAAGGCAAAGCGACCGAGTTTCTACGAGGTCAAGGAGTATGAGAGACTGAAGGATAGGGTGTGATAGTGTGATAGGACTATCAGAGTAGATGGATAACATGTTTGCTTATGAGAAGGTAAATCGGTCACGGTGAGGGCGTAATTTGACTTGTCTCGAGTGGTATTCACCGTCTCCCTACTGTCACATTTGGTCTGGATTGGACCGGCAAGGTTGTAGGTTTGGTGGGTGTGGTGTCTCTTTTGTCTCCTTCTTTTGTTGGTTGTGCCGTTTCCTACTCAAAATACCAATTATCCACTTTCTAAAAGCGAGAGGATATTCTAGTCGACAGCACACATGTTTTGTTGCTAATCTATGAAGTAGCTCATTCATTCTCAATTGTGCTCTCTTATCAGAATTGGAACCCTAATAGTATATACAAACATCTTCATTACCGCCTCAACAAGAAAAAACGTATACTTCTAGAATAGACTGTTCGTGATATATTTCTAGGTACACCTCATTAAAAGAAAACAAGTTTCTTCTTGGGCGTCTATAGATAGGAACTTCAGCCACCTCGTAAGGAATCTGCTAAGATGGATCCTTTTACTGATATCATCTGGATCACGTTGCTTGCCGTCGCGTTAGTCACATAATGACCAAAAACGGAAGAGTTGTTTGGGAAAACCTCTGCGCTCTATTGCAGTGATGCTATCGCATATGGTGTATCTATACCGACAAATTTGCGATACCCAACACCAAACATCCGATACAGTATTCGATTAAATAAACAAAACCATCTACTCGTCGTCACTCTCCTCTTCGTCGTCATCATCCATCTCGAGGTCTTCGTCGCTTAGGCCATCGAGATCAACCTCCTCCTCCTCATCTTCATCATCATCTTCCGCGGCAAATACCTCACCGTTACTCTTCTCGTGCTTTTCAGATTCCTTCCTCTTCCTGTCCTCCGTTTTCCTTGCTTCCTCGAGCAACTTTTGCTTCTGCTCTCTGCTCTTCCTTTGTCCTGCCACAAATGCACCTAGTGGGCTCTTGTCCCATTCTACATCCTTCAAAAAGCTTTCCACACCTGCGCGGTTGTTGGGCGCAAACTCGACCTTGTTGCGCTTCTCTTCAACCCATCGAGAGTTTGCTTCTAGCTTCTGGACAAGGAGTGCGATAAGCGAGGATACCTTGGTGTTCTTGTTTCCGCTGCTCTTCTTGGTGATCGCCTTCACCCATCGCTTGAGCATAACAATGACGGGAAGTGCGAGTTCAGGGAAAGCAATGTTCTTGGTCCAGAGGATGAAGAATTCGGCCAGAAGCTCGGCGACCTGCTCACCGATGCCGTCTTGGTAAATGCGTGTTCGGAGGAAGGCTTTTGATGCGCGGATACTGATGCTGAAGTCGAGAGCTTTCAGCGTGCTGGGCTTTGGGGGCTTCTTCATCTCTGCGGAGTTGAGGACTTCGACAAGGGCAGGCGCCAAGGGTATGTAGGTCGATGTCGCTTGGGCGATACGAAGGAGCGATCGGATGAGCTGGAAACGGAGAGGGAAGTACTGCGACGTCGGAATAAGGCGCATGGCACCTAGCGTGACCTGAACAACGGGATATATGAGGGGTCGTAAAGGTGATGGCTTTCCAGCCTCTGCTTCCCTGAGCGACTCGCAATGCATTGAGATGACTCGTGACCAGAAGTCTAGCGAGTGAATGTACTGCCAGTTGTATACGGTCTTGTACGAGTCCTTTGTCTTGTTGGTGATGCTTGTGCGCAGATGTATCGCGAGTTGGCGGATGAAGCCAAAGCCGGTGGTGTAGCCGACGGTAGGATCGATGCCCCAAAGCTCAGCCGCGGTGTTCTTCATCAGGTTGATACCCTGGATGTTGTGGATTGTGGTATTCCTTGCACTCTTGACAAGGCCTTGGTAAACCTGCTTCAAGACAGCCTCGCGAATACTTGGGTCTGCGATGACGACGAGTCTTCGCAGTACCAAGAAAGCCGACACTCTTGTTCCGTCATTGTTGGCGCTGTCGGACCAGACCGACGCGACAGACCGAATAACCTCACGTACAACCTTCTTGAAGGATAGAATGTATGGGAGCATGTTGGAGAGCGAGTCTAGTGTCATCTGTAGGGTCTTGGAATCGGACAGGTTCTCAAGGAGGTGATGTATCGAGACGGTATGCGACTTGAGGAGAGGCGTGAGGGTGCGGAACTTCTTTGAGTCGGTAGGAACGCGACTGTGGTTGTTAGTGGCCATACGGAAGAATTGCTGTGGGTTACTTACATCCTGCCACCAGCGCTCTCCTTGACAGGCAAGTGATGTTGGAGTACCTTGGGTACTAAGTGGAGAGTTGTTACCTGCACTTGGTGGTAGACTGTGTGCTGTCAGCCTCGTGTCATATATAGAAAGTGAGCTGCATACCATCTGGGTCAGTTATGGAGTACTTGTATGTTTTGGAGCTCTCCGAGTCGTTCATGTGTGATGCAGCGCGGAAGGCCAGAACCACCTCTTTCATGGCGCGCAGGGAATGTTTTGATTCCATGGAGGCTTTCCATTTTTGGACCGTCTTCAGGTTGAGCTCATTGCCCGAATCTTCGTCGTCGTCGTCGTCGTCTTCAACAGCGGCTTTCTGCTTCTTTCTCGGAGTGGCCTCGTCTTCACTAGCGGACAGAGCGTCAATCTCTGCAAGGTCGGCGTCTTCGGCAAAGTCCAAGAGTTCCGCGTCGTTCTCCTTGAGGTACTTGTAGAACTCGGGGTCCTTCTCTGCCAAACCAGCAAGCTGCTCCTTGTGTGTGTCGACATCGTCACCTGAGTCGCTGTCGGAGCCAGACTCGTCAGCGCCGCTGGGCGCATCTTGCATGTCTTCGTCTGAGGCTTGGTCGGCATCCTCGTCGACTGGTGTGCGTTTGCGCTTGCCCGTCTTTGGCTTGGTCGACTTCTTCTTCATCTCGGGAATCTGGAAGCCGCCCTGGAAGAATTGGTCCATGGACATCTCGCCCAGCTTGTCGTCTTTGGCGCCATTCGTCTTTGGCTTCTTTGCAGCTTCTTCTTCTAGGTCGGCGGCCTTTTCGTTGTCTCTGGCCTTGCGCTCCCTCTTCTTGGCGTCCATCTGCTTCCTCTGCTTGACTTTGGCGACATCCTTGCGGCGCTTGATGACGTCGCCGAGCTTGTCCTTTTGGAACTTCTTGGTCGCCTTGGACACGGGCATCTCGGCGGGCTCTGGCGTCTCGTGGTAGTCGGGCGAGTGGTGTTGACGGAGCGTGCAGCTGGTGGTTGAAAAACTTGGGCCTCGAAAAAGTTCCAGCGCTAAGGACCCTGCAATCACTAGCGCCTTCCCCACGCGGTGGATGGATGCATGCTTGATTGAGCTGGCGCCGCCGACGCATCAACGGACACGCAACTGGAGCTTGCTGCCCTCGTCCACAGACTGCCTTGTTCCAGCCATCCAGAATGTCTTACGGCGGCAGGCAGCTGGCCTACGCGCCGACGCCTTACATCCCGCGCTCCAACCTCTCCGCGACCATCAACCTTGATGAGGTATGACGCGCCCAGCCCACGCCCGATGCGCATGCTCACCGTGGCTCTAGGAAGTCAAACTGTCTGCAACCAATGCAGAGCGCGACTTGAACGACTCGCTGGCCGAGATCTACAGCATCATCATCACGCTCGATGCCATAGAGAAGGCCTACCTGAAGGACTCCATCGCCGAAGCCGACTACACCGAGACATGCAACCGGTTGATGAAGCAGTACAAGTCCAATCTTGCCAATGAGACGGTCGCGCAAGCATTTGGCACTCTGGACCAGTTTGCGAAAGAGTGGCAGGTACGTAATGGCACGTTGAGCTGCTTCCCTCTGCACTATGCTGATACGGCTGCAGATGGAATGTCCCCGAGCCATCGAGCGACTACGCGTTGGCATACCCGCGACTATCGAACAAGGTCCATCGAGACCAACTCAGGGAGGCGACTTTGCTGATGCGACGCTCGTCGTCAACGCGACCGAGACTTTCATCACTCTGCTCGATGCCATCAAGATTGGGCTGGTAGAGAAGGACACATTGCATCCTCTGCTTGTCGAGATCATACAAGCTGTCAACAAGGTCACGGACGTCGATTTCGAGAGCAAAGGCAAGATTGTGCAGTGGTTGATTACCCTGAACCAGATGCGGGCGGCCGAGAAGTTGAGCGACGAGCAGGCGCGCGAGTTCCAATTTGACATGGACTCGGCCTACTATGGCTTCAAGACAACCCTGAAGAAGGCTTAGAGGATTGGCAACATGTCTCTTTGTATTCTCGTGTATGCGCTGCTCGTGGTGCCTTGACTTTAGCCCCGCCATGGCTAGCTCGGGCCCACGTTGGACCTTGGTGAGTACCGCCGCCCCGCCTACCAACAATTTTCCCGCGCCTTCGCCATAGTCGGTCCAACATGGCCATGCTAGACGGTATACACCTGCGCCTTGCATCAACCTGTCTTGGTGCTAAATCCGCATGCAGTCCTCGACCTACCCCAGCTTTACACCAAGCCCTCCGCAGAGGCCCTCCTCGACACGCTCGCGCTCCTCACCACCGGTCCGCGGTCATGGGAATACACAAGCACGAGTGATGAAGCCGGTAATCGAGTGGATTCTGGTGAGCCTGTTGTCCAGGTCAACCCAGAGGGCGTCACACGATACCTCACTACCATCATCGGTAGCGGTTTACAATGGATTCAAGACGATGAGGTCAAGGAGCGCATCTGGGATCAGGCCAGCGCCCGACTGAGCGAGCGCTCCGGTCGATCTGCCATGAGCACCATGTCTCGCACATTCCAAATCCCTACCGCCTCTGAATCCTTCGAGCTCAAGATTCACGAGCCTGCTATGACAGGCGACGATCTAGGCCTGAAGACATGGGCTGCTTCATACATGCTTGCTAAGCGCCTCAAGAGCTTCAACCTCGTGCTGCCAGATACACATGAGAGGCTACAGGTCCTGGAGCTTGGGTCTGGTACCGGTTTAGTAGGATTAGCAATGGCCGGCCTTGGCGCAGACGTTGTTCTGACAGACCTGCCCAGCATTTGCCCGAACCTGGCCTACAATGCGCAGCAGAATCGAGAAATTGTCAGTCTCAATGGTGGAGCAGTCCGCACAGCTGTGCTTGACTGGACACATCCCACTCACTGTGAACCTTTGCCAAACGTCAACGGTACTGGCGACAATCTAGCCATTCCTGCAAAATTTCCCTTAATCTTGGCCGCAGATTCACTATACTCTCCAGATCACCCACGCATGTTAGTTGATACCATTGCCGCTTGGCTTTCTCCGGACAACGACGCTAGAGTAATCATCGAGTTTCCATACAGAGACTGTTACTTGCCTGAGATCAAGGACTTCCGTCGCCAGATGCTTGAGCTCGGCTTAGAGATATTGGAAGAGGGAGAGGAGAGGGGACGGGATGACTGGGGACCGTCAGAGACAAGCGAAGATCCAGATGATGAAGCGCTCGTGACTTGCTGGTGGTCATGTTGGAAAAGGCAAATTTCAAGGGCCAGCTGAGAGATGCTATCAACATTGCCGCACATTACCCTCCTAGAAGAACCGGCGAGGTTAAGCTAAGGCAAAATGGCAAGGTGCCCCCACGAACCGCATGACCCGCGATTTGGTTTGGTCATTCGCATAACCACGGCGCTCAATAGCGACCTCGGAGCAATGCCGAGATATCCACACGAACTTTCCAAGAACAGTGATGCAAGCGCCGGATAATTTTGACGGATAATTTCACTGCTTCCAGACTCCCGCCTTTCGGTGGAGGGGCACTCCTAACCAGGGCGGGATAGCTTGCCGCGAGCTACCAGGATCCACCATTTCCTTCGTCATTAGCATCTCACTTGCGCGCGGGTTTTGAGAATTGACTTTCACTTCTTTCTTCATATACAGTTGCCCGGAACATTGTTGCGAATAAATCTATAATCTTTTCAATACCTCATGATGGCGACACAAACGGCGACCCAGAAGGTAAAGCCATGATGCCCCACCATCAACCCCTCCATACATGCTTTACCTTGAAAACACCACAACAAATGGTCTTGACGCGTCGATTATATACACCAGTAACTAACAAATCTTCAGAACCCTTCTTTCATCCTCCAAGCCAAGGACAAGCTCACCTACGAAGACCGACCAATTCCCGAACTCCCCTCTCCATACGATGTCATCATCAGACCACGATGGACCGGTATCTGCGGTTCGGATGTGCACTACTGGGTTGAAGGGCGCATCGGTCACTTTGTAGTTGAGAAGCCCATGGTTCTCGGCCACGAATCAGCTGGTGTCGTACACAAAGTTGGCGACAAGGTCAAGAGCCTGAAAGTTGGTGACGAGGTTGCTATGGAGCCCGGTGTGCCTTGCCGCCGTTGCGTACGATGCAAAGATGGAAAATACAATCTTTGCCCTGACATGGCCTTTGCTGCCACACCCCCATACGATGGCACACTCGCGCGGTATTACACACTGCCAGAGGACTTCTGCTACAAACTTCCCGAGAACATGAGCATGGAGGAGGGTGCGCTTATCGAGCCTACCGCTGTCGCTGTACACATCACAAGGCAAGCTGCTATCAAGCCCGGAGACTCGGTCGTAGTATTCGGTGCAGGTCCCGTCGGTTTGCTGTGCTGCGCTGTCGCAAAGGCATACGGCGCAAAGAAGATTGTGACTGTAGACATCAACGACGAACGCCTCAACTTTGCACTCAAGTACGCCGCAAACGCAAGCTTCAAGAGCCAAAGAGTGAGCGCACAAGAAAACGCCGAGAATCTGATCAAGGAATGTGATTTGGGTTCGGGCGCAGATGTCATTATCGATGCGTCGGGTGCTGAGCCCTGTATTCAAACCGCCATCCACGCGCTACGCATGGGCGGAACATATGTTCAGGTACGTTTCTGTCTGCTCGTCCATCTTCAATAAAACGATACTAATCAAAAACTAACAGGGTGGCATGGGCAAACCCGACATCAACTTCCCCATCATGGCCATGTGCACCAAGGAACTCAATGTCAAGGGCTCCTTCCGTTACGGCTCAGGCGACTATCAAACCGCTATTGACCTCGTGGCTAGCGGACGTATCTCAGTCAAGGAACTCATCACCGGTAAGGTCAAGTTCGATGAGGCGGAGAAGGCGTTTGCAGATGTCAAGGGTGGCAAGGGCATCAAGATATTGATCGAAGGCCCTGCTGAGCAGTAAATCTCTTCTCTTTTTGGATGTTTTAGTCGTAGTGGTTCAGAGACTTCTCTATGAAGGCTTTTGTCAATGGGTATCATACCCGGTGGTGTGCATTGGTGCTGGGGTACAGAGCAGGGAGGTTGTGAAGGAAATATCGTAGGACCGCTAGACGAATCTGAGGTCATGTCATCATCAAATCCACTTTAAGCCTCACGAAAAGTGCATGTAGTGTGATAGCGATGTCGCTTGTTCTAGCTATTGAAATTATGGCTTCGCTGTTCCCGGGGTAAGACAAAAAGAGGGCTAGTAGGAACCCAGGCCCTGAGGCGCAAGCTGTTAGAGGGCCGTTAGGCCAAGGCATAAAGACGGCTGAGCGAAGTAGCAAAAAAGTGGGGATGGAGATGGGGATCAAACGAGGGGTTGCCTCAGGTCTCTTAGTAGCATGGCGCGTAGAACTTCGACCCTAGAGAATGAATGTATGGGATGTTAGATGAACAGATTTCAAGCATAGTTGTCATAAATTTCTCTTTGGGTTATTCTTAATTTGTTCATTTGATTTGGGTTTCGTTCGTTTGATATGGTTGGTTGATATCGTAAGGTGGTGATGTTGCTCTTCTTTGACGCTAGGAATGAGCGCCTTCCGCTCGTAAGCGGTTCGGGAAAAAATACAATCGCTAAATCAGGGTCTGCCAGAGAGATGGGGCGTACGTCGTCTACGTGGACATGGTACATGGTAATGCGAGAAATGCGTTTGAGGGTATAGTTTGTGTGAAGCGAAGGGGTTCTTTGTTGCTACAGTGGCCGAACTACGCGGTCATCTTGCGTGCTGTGGAGCCGCGCTTGGGTAGAGTCCATGGCTCGGGACAAACAACCTGTATTGATGTTAGCCGGAGAATTCGTTGAACAGCTGAAAGGCAAATGTTCATACCTCGCCCTCGCTAAATGCCCAGAAGTACGCTCCCATGCCGATGATGTAGTAGAGTCCCGAGTTGGTGCCTTGGTAAATCAGAAGGGCACATAGTGCACTCAGTGGGTAGATAATCAGGCGGGCTTCGATTGAACGATGTAGTCCGGTGCCTGCGAGCAGCGGTAATGGCCATTCCCAAGCGAGACCGATGAAGCCGAGGATGATGTTGATGATTTGTAGTACGGGCACAGGTTTGACAGCGCCATCGAGGTTCTTGGTGAGGAAATCCCAGAAGATCTTGGGCCAGAAGAAGCATTCAAGTGCAGCTCCTATTTGATCTAGTTGTAGAATTAGTACTGTTGCTGAGAGTGGGGTCCGATGCTAAGATTATGACTTACACGCAGCAGCCGTGAGGATGACTAGGCGCGCCCAGTGGTTCTTGATTAACTTGCCCATTGTCGAAGATTAAAAAGAAAGGATACGAGCAATAAACCGAGCCCGCGGTCGTATAGGAAAGGGAAAATAAAATAGAAAAACGTGAAGAAAGAAAGTAAACGGAAAATGTCCCTTCGACTACCAGTAGCCTCAACGACAGATGAGCATCGACTTTGGTTGGGTGTGGCAGGGCGGGTTTTGTTATAGTAATGCCTTGTTCGCAGCGGCGGTTCCCAGGCAGTGCGAAAACGGCAAGGCTTCTTTGTGGTCAGGCACGGGCAGTACGAGTGGAGTTGATAGTGGACAGGTATTATGGATGGCTGAGGCGTAGGCGAGTATCAGGCGTGTTAGGTGTTCAGGCAGCGTGGTGTTGCCGTTGAGCTTCGCGACGTGAGGTGTGTCAGTACGTCGGGAGCGACAGCGGATGTCGACCGCAATTGTAGAGACAGTTTATGCGCCAGGGCTTGCATCTCAACCCTTGTAGCTCTCGCTCGGCGAGCGCTGGGGTCGAAGATGGTGCCCTCGCAGCCGCTTGACCCGCTTCGCCAATGATTGTGCGTGTGCAACACTTGATTGGCTGGCTGCTGTGATGCTGCATGCGACGCCAGCCTCTCTGCAGCCACGGTGCCAGCATCCTGGATCGCGCCGCCATTTTAGTCTATCCTATGAACGGCTGATGCTCACCCGCTTGGCACAGGTAGTGTAGCGTGGGCGGAGCTAGGCGTGTGAATCTTTGCATTCACGTGGCTAATGGCGAAAGCAAGCTGCCATTGTTGAAGACTTGATGACTGTTCTACGGCTTGGACATTACTCGATGGTCATACCGCCATTCTCTCGGTAGTGGTGATTAGGTCGTTGATGATTTGAAAAGCGCGCTCTGCGCAAACCGGTCTGCCATGTCCGTGTCGCCGCGCAAACGTGTGCCGTGAATTCTGCTCATCGAGTAGGTTGTTCTCCACAGCTATCGCCATGTGCGGCACGGCAGTACTCGAAAAATCCGTCCCGACGGATGCCTGAGTCCCGGTTTCTGTTCTGTGCCTCAGGTTATCGAACCGCGAACCTGGCGCATGACGATCAGCCATCTGCATGGAAGATGGTATCGAAGGACCCTCCTGGTTACTCAGGCACGCTCATCAAACAACATCATACGACAAAGTTTACTTCAGATGCACCTCGTGGCTTTCAATGCCGTCACGGTGGGGTTTGGCAGCCATGGCAGACGTTGAGACAAACAAAGTGGTACGATACTCGTTCGGTATCAGTTCGTCGTGCCAGTGAAGCTTTTCACAGGGCCCTGTCGGAGAATTACTTGTGGTTAACGAGGCGTCGATCAGAGTCCATGTGCGATTGTGTGTAGAACAATGGCCTGATGTTGTTTTCTGCACGTGTACTTTGATCCATCGTCGAGCAAAAGGAAGGTGCTGCTACCAGACGTGTTTACGCCGTTTCCCAATAGGGAGAACCACGATATTCCATCACCGAGTCTTGGAATCATAGAAGCATACTTGCCTACAAATCAGGCAGTCTGGCCCTTTACCATCACTCAGCATCGCAACCATTTGCTCTCTCATCACATCGCCCAGAACCACTTCTTCTCGGCTTTCTTCGCACTGCACACCGCTTCTCACATCACGGCCCTAAGGTGGGACTAATGAGAATTGATACTCAAAATCGGCCATCCACGAGGCCGGCAATTCGCATGTTGCCGTTCGTCCAGCCGTGTTCGATGGAGTCGGTCCCAAAATAGAGGCGAGATCTTGTACACCTGCAGCCCAGCACAGCGCAGTAGCGGGCTCAAACTTTGTGGGGGTACTCGAGCGCTTCGAGACAGCCGTCCATTGGCTGCACGCGCCACGCCAATGTTCGCCCGTTAGATTTGGTGCTACCAACCACAAGCACAGAGTGCCTTCAACAGCAATGAATTCAAGCCTCGGCGCCTCTAACGCAAAAGCCACGGCAGGCTCATACCATGATTCTTCTCGCGTCTTCGGTGCCGTCTTCTGCGCAAGGGGCGGTAGTTTAGGAGCAAATCCGCCACCCAGACAAGTACCTACAAACGACTGTCCCCGCCGACTGCCTACCACAGTCATATTACCAGCCTCTGCAGTCTAATCTAACGATATTTACGAAGCGAATTCCACTTTCAGCGATTCATTGAGATACCCGGCCTGAATTCTCTACTTCTCGGACACGGTTTCCAACGTACATCGTTTCAGCACGTCCCCGCCTACGCCTTGTACACCCCATCAGAACTCTTGAGCTCATCTGTCATCTGTACCCCTCAAAGAACACCGTCCGAAACCTTGCTACGACGGCTCAGGCTCATCTGTCAGATCGCATCCAAGTCTAAGGTTTGACAGTTGCAGATCGTACAAGTTGCAGCATTCCAGGGTTGTCTCCGTTTTTACCAGCAGCCTCACCAACACCAACCCCCAATAAACCCATTAGCGAAACGGTCTTCGCTTCGCCGCATACCGGCATAGACTGAACTGCGCATTGTCCAAGATCAGTCGTCCATCTTGAGGCTCCGAACATACCACCGTCCTTGCAAGGAAAACATGGTTCTGTGCCTGGCGCTTCAAGTCTGAGACGCTCTTCACACACTAGCTGCTTGCGCATAGCCGCAAGCCCCTCCACCAACTTCAATACCCCAAATCCAGTCCTTAGGCTCATTCAGGTTTGGCGCCACCTGAATTCCTCTGCATCACTGCTCTTCCTGGTCATCTCTTCAGTCATCCATCTTAACGCACCTCGTATACGGCAGACTCGTGGGGCATCGGTTTGAGCCACTTCCGTACCGAACAGGGCCTGTCGGTTTCAGCACAGCGTGCCGCTCTATCCAGGTTTCCACGGCTTTTACCACCTGATCTGCGCACATTGACTCGGCTTGTTCCAAGGCTTGACATAATAATACCCTTGGTGCCCGGCAGCCTTGGATCGTCCTCCACATCCGCACGCTCTCTCCCTACATCACTCCCCTCGTCCCGGGACACCGACATTCTTTTCTTCACTTCGTATCTGGCTGGCCGGGTCGAACTTCGACTGGATCGTTTATTTCCTGGTTGAGGTTCGCTTATACCACGCGTATACTCTTTAATCCTTTTCATAATAACCGTTGAACGGCACACCCAACGCAGACTTTGGACGAAACATAAACCGGTTACCGCAAAAGATACTCCATCATGGGAGCAAGCGGAGGCACATCGTTCGCTAGGCTCTTTACGCCACAAAAGATAGCCTTTCATTTCTTCTTCTGGGGATTTCATTGGGCCCTTTTCGGTATAGGATGGTAGGAAGGTTGTGCCTGTATTGTTGATCCTATTTACTGACTTAATGCAGGTGGAAACAACAGGGTGATGCACGTTTGGCGCCACTGAATGCCCTTCAGTACTCAGTATGGGTATCTCGGGGTGCAGGTCTTGTTCTGTCTGTTGACACAATGGTTATCGTCATGCCTATGTGCAGAAATATCCTCCGGTGGCTCCGCCCGAAAGTGCGCGTGCTGCCACTTGACGAGTCCCAATGGTTCCACCGACAAGTCGCCTACGCTATGCTGTTCTTCACTATCCTCCACGTGGCGGCGCATTATGTCAAGTGAGTCGACAGTGACCTTATCGAGGCTTTCGACATGTACTGACAAGCATAGCTTCTTCAATGTTGAACGTGTGCAGGTCCGCCCTCAGATCGCGCTACAAATCCACTACGCCGAGGCTGGTGGTATCACAGGGCACATTATGTTATTATGTATGCTTCTGATCTATACTACAGCGCACCACAGGATCCGACAGCAGTCATTCGAGACGTTCTGGTACACGCATCACTTGTTCATTCCGTTCCTACTCGGCATGTACACCCACGCAACCAGCTGTTTCGTCCGTGATACTGTCCCAGCTTGGTCTCCCTTCGATAGCGACAATTTCTGGACTCACTGCATTGGTTACGAGGGTTGGCGATGGGAGCTCGTTGGTGGCGGCCTGTACTTCTTCGACCGTTTGTACCGAGAGATTCGTTGCAGACGCCAGACACAAATCGTCAAAGTTGTGCGCCACCCATACGGTAAGCAAAACACCACAATCAGCAAACCCAAAAGAACGCAGCTAACAATGTTCAGATGCTGTCGAGATCCAATTCACGAAGCCCAGCATGAAGTACAAGCCAGGACAGTGGCTCTTCCTGAATTGTCCTGATGTCAGTTACCACCAGTGGCATCCATTCACCATCACTTCCTGCCCCAATGACCCGTATATTTCTGTTCACGTACGTCAAGTCGGTGACTTTACCCGCGCTCTCGCCGATGCCCTTGGTGCCGGTCAATCGCAATCAAAGCTCTACGACGAGCTCGACCCTATGGGCATGTACGAGATCGCTCTTCAGCACGGCCAAAAGATGCCTGCTCTACGTATCGATGGGCCTTACGGAGCTCCCGCAGAAGACGTCTTCGAGAACGAAGTCGCAGTTCTTATTGGTACCGGTATTGGTGTCACACCATGGGCCTCGATCCTCAAATCTATCTACCACCTCCGCCTCAGCCCGAACCCTCCTAAGCGTCTCCGTCGCGTCGAGTTCATCTGGGTCTGCAAAGACACGTCGTCATTCGAATGGTTCCAGACCTTGCTTTCATCGCTCGAGGCTCAATCTCTCGGTGGTGCAGATGGAGACCAATTCCTGCGGATCCACACATATCTTACACAGAAGATGGATGTTAACACTGCGCAAAATATCGTGCTTAACTCAGTGGGCACTGACAAGGACCCACTCACCGAACTCAAATCCCGCACCAACTTTGGACGTCCAGACTTCCAGCGCCTGTTCTGCGGTATGCGAGATGGTATTCTGGACCGCACATACATGAACGGATTAGAAAGCACTCTACGCACAGAGGTTGGTGTTTATTTCTGCGGTCCCAACGTTGCGGCTAGGGATATTAAGAAGGCATGCAAGCAGGCAGCATGCCAAGAGGTCAACTTCAAGTTCTGGAAGGAGCATTTCTAAGCGAACCAAGACATGTATTGATACGAAGAATTGGATAGGCGTATTGAGGTTGTATGTTACGATTAGCCTTCAGAGTAGCCGTCTACGGATGCACTCATTTTTATGTGTCTCTATCCACAAATGCGGATTCAAACAAAGAATTATTTTCGAATCCTCTATTGTACTCGAATTGATGTTGATATGAAACTCGATGTGTATGTTGGGCTGACAACACCTAATGGATATCGTGATGCATGTTGAGACGATATGGAGACGAATATTACTACGAATGTCTCAGCAGATTCCAATGAGAACCATCGAACCATTCTCAGTCCACTCTGGTATCTTTCAATCAACCCTCTTGCACTCATGCACACCTCTGTTCGCCTCGCCTCCCTACAGCCTCGCCTCGGTATCTGGTCCTTCCGACCCAGCGCATGATGAAACACGAAGCATGCACACATGCTCATCAAGCCAGCTTAATTATTGCGTCAATTCTCCACGTACCAAGTCCATCTTTGCGAGCAAATAACGAATGCTCAGGCCCAAAAGGTCAGAAAATAGAGCGGTGCGACAATGGGTCGATAGGATGAAGGACGAAGAATCGCAAAGGCGTAAGGCCGCCTGTCTCAAGCCGATTCATGTACGCGCGCGCGACCTCCGCTGTCCAAGGTCGATGCTTTACCACTACTTTTTCGAAAGTGTCCACGTTGATGTAGATTATGGGTTTTGTTCTGTATATAGCCATCGATAGCGCGATTCGCGTCCTAACATCGCCACAAATTGCGGCGCAGCCTTCCAGCACGACCGCGTGTCGATGGGAACAGGGACGGCTCGTCTGATGTGCATACGGCGCAGTTAGCTCTATAGGCTGTGGTGGCTCTATGCGTCTTGCTGATCGATGGACAAGGTACGCCTTGAGATGAACGAAGATGAGGTCTGTAGGTAACGTTCCGAAGTCTGCGCGACGCTGTGTTGCGCGTCCGATTTCTCCACGAGCGACACACGACTCAGCAAAAGCGAACAAGAATGTCGGACGATATGCTTGCGCAAACGTGACATATTAGTCCTTCCATCGCCGCTGCGTTGCAGTCCAACGGACGCATCTAGACCTCTCAATCGGTCAAATGCCGACCAGCTTCCACGTTCGTAGTCGGTCACGAGCCGAGACTCCGACAATTTCCAAGCCTAATCCACTCAACACCACGTCTCCAACATCGTGAAATCTGTCTTCGTGACCTAGGCTCGGGGTTCGGTGTAGGCTGCGCTACCGTATGCAGTATAGTTGCAGTTAGTACGCGCAGCCTGCAGCTGGACCCCTTCTACGCTTTCGCACGGAACTGCCTGACTCGGAAGCCGGTACTGCGCTTGGGTTGCGGACTTGCACGCACTCCCATTCGTGGAAAGTTGTTTTCTGGAGGCGGTGTGTGGGGTTGGTCCTTTTCGGGGGTGACGTTTGAATGAATGGAGGTATTATTCACAAATGCCCCGCACCAATTGTGAAGGAGCGGAAGGGTAAAGTCTGGGTAGCAGCGGTAGCTAGATTGATAACTGCAGGCAGAAAAGAAGGGCCGCGGTAAAGAAGTTTGAGGCCAGGTGATCTATTGACCTGGACGTCCCCCATTTGTTTACCTTTGGTTTTCAATCGGACCTTCCTTCCTTCCTTCCCTGCTTTATAGTTCTCTTTCGTTCGTTCAATGGCATCTCTTCCCCTCTTCCACAGCTGGGCCTCGGAGATCAAAAACGCACTCAACATCGAAGAGAAACCTAAGATGAACGGCACAAGCACTGAGGCTGCGCCAGCAGCGATAAACGGCGTCAGCAAGTCGAATGGCACTGATGTCAAGTTCTCAACCAAGGCGAACATTGGTGTTTACACGAACCCCGCGCACGATCTTTGGGTCGCGGAGGCGGAACCGAGTTTGGAGGAAGTGCAAAGAGGTGGAGACCTGAAGCCAGGAGAGGTTCTTCTCAATGTCAAGAGCACCGGTATTTGCGGTAGTGACATCCACTTCTGGCATGCTGTATGTTCTGATTTTTTTTTTGCCTCGAAACAGGGCGCGGATAGAGCATTGGCATGTGCTAACAACATTCTCAGGGTTGCATTGGTCCTATGATAGTCGAGGACACTCACGTCCTGGGTCACGAATCCGCCGGCACAGTTATGGCCTGCCACCCCTCAGTAACAAACCTCAAGCCTGGCGACCGTGTAGCCATCGAACCCAACATCATCTGTGGTGAATGCGAGCCGTGCCTTACAGGTCGCTACAACGGCTGCGAGCGCGTACAGTTCCTCTCCACTCCTCCCGTCACCGGTCTTTTGCGTCGTTACCTCAAGCATCCAGCAATGTGGTGCCACAAGCTCCCCGACAGCATGACTTTCGAGGACGGCGCCATGCTTGAGCCTCTCTCCGTGGCCCTCGCAGGAATGGACCGTGCAAACGTCCGCCTTGGTGACCCAGTCATCGTTTGTGGCGCTGGTCCGATCGGTCTCGTAACTCTTCTCTGCTGCCAAGCAGCAGGCGCGACTCCCATTGTTGTAACCGACATTGATCAAGGCCGTCTTGACTTTGCCAAATCGCTAGTTCCAGGCGTTCTTACCCACAAAGTGGAATTCAGCCACTCACCCACCGACTTCCAAGATGCCATCCTCAAACTCACAGATGGTGTTGAGCCCTCGCATGCCATGGAGTGCACTGGTGTTGAAAGTTCCATCAACGCTTGTATTCAGACTGTAAAGTTTGGCGGCAAGGTCTTCGTTATCGGTGTCGGCAAGAACGAGATGAAGATTCCTTTCATGAGATTGAGCACCCGGGAGGTAGATCTGCAATTCCAGTACCGATACTGCAACACATGGCCCAAGGCCATCCGGTTATATAAGAGCGGTGTCATTGATCTGAGCAAGCTTGTCACTCATAGGTTCAAGTTGGAGGATGCGGTTGAGGCGTTCAAGACCGCTGCGGATCCCAAGACTGGTTGCATCAAGGTGCAGATCCAGAGCTTGGATTAGATGTTTCTGGCGTTGTGTGACATAGATTCTTTATGATATTTATGACTAAGATGCGATGATGATGGGGTGGCAGGTCCGAGGGTGTTTTCAGCATTTAGATATATGGCGTTTTTGAGAGAGCTCTTATATGCTCAGCAATATCTCGCAAGATTGAGAACTTGAAGAGTGTCCGTGCCTTTTTGTATCTTGCTCACCTCTACTGCGACTCAGTCCAATGATGCCCAGCTACCCATTCATGTAGTTATGTAAAAGTCACCAGTTTACCTTCTTGTACCATACAGACGATCTTCTCTGAGACGCTCGCAACAACTCTGCCACCCAGCCCTTTTTCTATCTAAGAGGACCTGCTTATCCAGCCTGACTATTTCAACATGATATGAATCTGTAAATACACGCGTAAATCGTTCTAGACTTGGTGCGAGGAACGTGGCAATGCCATCGAACTCTACAGATGTGGTGAGTAGCGAGGAATCAGATGTGGCGTTCGGCGCCGAGGTGGTGGAGGGAATGCGGAGCATAGAGCCGGAGGTGTGGATCTGCAAGCACAAGTGTCAGCGTCGAGGTAATGGATGAAGGGATATTAAGAAGCAAGTACGTACTTCCTGGTATTGTACAATACCATGTTGCTCTGTTTAAGGACCTACTTTCGGCGCCTGTATTTCTTTCCAATGCTCGTAGAATTGCCTGGAAGCTAGGTTGCGGTTACGCACTATGTATGTGAGCATCTGTGTAGGTCCTTTTCCTACCTGGTGCGTCATCGCTGTGGTGATGTCTTAAGCGCCTTGGGCATCTAGCCCCACGAGGCCATCAATCTGCCTCGTACATGTATGCTTTCATGACAGCATGTTACGGAAATATGGGCGCTGTAAGCGCAGCGTGGCCGACGTTGACGTTCGATGCCTGACATGTGTGCCTGCGCTTCCTGTTGGCATGGTTGCGACGGCTGTGTGGAAGTACCTAGATATGGTCGTGAATCTTGGTTTGTGTCGCTCGGCTGATTACGGAACCGCGCATAGATGTCTACAACTCTGTTGCGATCTCTGCAATGGCTACATGTGGACGCCTGTAGTGTTAGACCGGGTTCCATAAGGCTGACGCGTGATCGATCGAGTCGAAGGATACGCGACGCGACTGGGCTGGGAAACTATGACGACGTGAAGTCGCACAGACACAGACTAACACTCCAACATGGCTCAGCCCTCACAACCGTTGGCTCCTCCTACCTGCCTTGTATGTCCTGTATATCCACCTCCTTTCGCGAGCAAGAACGATGCATGGACACCGTTCACAACGTTTCTCCCCTCTAGCGCTCCATGTGCAAGGACAGGCGAGCCAGGGGCCCGGTCCGCCATAGTAGCAACGACCAATGAATTACAGCAAGCAATCTATTCCGTTCTTGCCATAATTGCGTGGGAAAACAGGGCCTACAGGTCGCTTGGAAGTAACTCCTGGATCTTCATGTATGCACATCCAATACTTTATGGCTAAGTTGATTTTTGATAAGATCACTTGTCTGCTACTCCCCTCCAACATGTTCATCCTTCCTTACCTTCCAGCATCTGAAAATGCTGCTACTGACTGTCCTCGCCTTGTGTTGTGCGATGATCGTGCAGGCTCGCTCACATCTTGGACGCACTGCCAAGGTCGTCGATGCGAGGCAGTTCACCAATGAGACGACCTATGATTTTGTCATCGTCGGCGGTGGTATTGCAGGGCTTACCGTTGCAGATCGCTTGACGGAGAATCCAGATGGTAGATCACACCCAATCTCCAAGATGTTTCAGTTAACTTTTAGCAACAGTTACTGTACTGGTCATCGAATATGGCCCTTTCGACTTGAAAGAGGACGGCGTCATGATCCCTGGCGCATATTTCCCAGTACCGTACCTCTGGCTACCATTAATGAGTACACCACAAACCGCGCTTAACAATGCGTCATTTGGTGTGCCATGTGGTAGAGTTGTGGGTGGTGGGTCTGTAGTCAATGCGATGTTCTTCCATCGATCGGATGCTGAGCTTTACAACGCGTGGGAGGAGCTGGGGGCGACGGGCTGGGGTTGGTTCGATCTGCTTCCGTATTTCAAGAAGGTATATGGTCTCCTGGGTCTCGAAACATGACGCTGACCTGAATCAGAGTGAGACCTTTACAGCACCAGATGCAGAATATGCGGGACGTCATAACATTACGTGGGACGTCGCCATACATGGCTCTGACGGCCCGGTGCAAGCCAGTCATGCTCCGTACGACTACCCAGGAAGTGGTGAGCCGGTGTTAATCAACTTTAGTTACTGAAAACTGACTGCCGGTATAGCCAATAAGTACAATGGAGCACTAAGTTTGGGTATCCAGCCGACTTTGGATCCCAACGGTGGGCGCGCCCAAGGCGTATTCCGCCTTCTTCGCTCTATCGATCCTAAAATACAGACGCGTTCTTCAGCTCGCATCAACCGCTACGACAGGGATGCTGTAAGACCGAACTATCACATCCTTCCGAATACAGCAGTATCGCGTGTCGTTTTCGAAAATCTCACCGCTGTAGGTGTTGATCATATTAGCACTTCCGATGGTACGAGAGGTACTGTCCAAGCAAGCAGAGAAGTCATTATAGCTGCTGGAAGCGTACATACACCACAGATACTACAACTCTCTGGGATTGGTGACCCAGTTCATCTCAAGAATCTTGGTATCGAGCCGATCTCCCAGCTCCCTGGCGTCGGTCGCAACCTGCAGGATCATCTAGTTCTGAAGGTGAATTACAATTGTACGTAGCCAATTACCAATTTGAGAAGATAGAAGTACTGATCGATCCAGACACGTCCAACCACGTTCCAAACGGTGGATCCTTGCAGTCTAACGCTACATATGCCATGGAGCAACGCGTTCTCTATAACACGGGGAAGCCGAGCGCATACGACCTTACTGGTACAACTGGCAATCTAATCATTCAGCTGCCTCTTTCGAACTTCACAAACGCCTCCGTATCAATTATGTCTAAAGCGGCTTCAATATCTCCTGCCGATATACTGGGCAAAGATATCGACCCATCCATACTCGCTGGTTACGAGAAACAGCGTGCCATCATAACCAAGGGCATCAACACGGAGGCTGTGGGTGGCTTGTCATGGAACACTGGACCAGAGACAAGTATCTACATGACGCGTCCTTTTAGCCGTGGATCTATCAAGATAAAATCTACTAATGTCCTCGATGCCCCACTCATTGACTATGGCGCAATCACCGATTCGACCGATCTTGATATATTGTATGCCATCTATATGAAAAACCGGGAACTTATGGCCACACCTGATCTTGCTATCCTTGGTCCTATCGAGACAGCACCCGCGCCAGGCATTGAAAACGAGGACGACATCAAAGAGAGTATCAAAGCAGCATTGGAGCCAAGTAACGCGCATCAATGTTGTACGGCCGCTATGATGGCAAGGAAAGACGGTGGTGTTGTCGACCCGCAAAACAGAGTCTATGGAACACGCAGGATTAGCGTAGTAGATGCGAGCACGTGGCCTCTTGTCGCTGGTGGTGGGCCACAGGCTAGTGTATATGCTGGGGCAGAGAAGGTAAGATACCGATAGAGATTATATGACAGCCATCTTTGCTAACGGCATTTAGGCTGCAGATTTGATCAAAGAGCGTCACGGATTACTCTGATGTTCGTTTCTCGATCTTGATCACTGGTTTCGTAAGCCGACGCATGGACATTGGAGACGCCGTCGGATTTTGCGGCGTTATCGCACTTCACCATCTTACAAGCGTCAATCCCACTCTGAAGCTTAACATCGTTGCCAAGTTATGTGTAACTTCATTTATAGTTTCCAAGTGGTTTATCATATGTAGAATTACCAATCAATAAACAGGGGGTGAGCTGAGAGCAATAGTACAAGAACATTCGCGTTACGATTACTCACTTCGCGAAGGACCGAGTGGTACACGAGCGCTGAAATGGATATTCTAAACTTGTTCCATGTTCAGGAGATGATTGCTGTTGTCACGGGCGGAGGTACAGGTATCGTATCTCCATATGATCTTGTTCTGATTCGAGTTCTCACTGCAGTCCTCAACAAACCACGATTCTAGTCGCACCGCTAATATTGCACCCAGGTATTGGTTTTATGATAGCCAAAGCTCTCGTATCTGCAGGCGCTTCCAAAGTATACATTCTGGGTCGCCGCAAAGACAAACTCGAACTCGCAGCTGCACAGCATGAAAGCCTTATCCCACTGCAATGCGACATAACATCGAAAGAATCACTACAAGCCGCCGTTGATACCATCGCTAAAGATGTCGGATTCATCAATCTACTTGTCGCAAATTCTGGTATTCTAGGTCCAACATCAAGCTTCGTGCCAGGTCTCGGCGTCCAAGAATTGCGAAAGAACATATTCGAAGACACAGCCATGGAGGAATTTGCGCAGACATTCCATGTCAACACAACTGCGACATACTTCAGCATGTTCGCTTTCCTTGAGTTATTGGATGCAGGGAACAAGAATGCACTGGATGGTGGCTTTGGTAAGCCACTTGGAGAAGGCAGCAAGGTACCGAGTATACAGTCACAAGTCATCATCACATCTAGCGTTGGCGCTTTTTTGCGTGAGTGGCAGTGCGCGCCGGCATACGCAGGGAGCAAAGCAGCCATCACACATATGGTCAAACACGCTAGCACGGGACTTGCACCGCACGGTATTCGGATTAACGCTTTAGCACCTGGATGCACGTCTTCCAAATCTCCCAACTCTAGAGACTTGCCGCTGATTAGATATACTAGTCTTTCCCTCAGAAATGGCCAATACTATTATTGAGAGCAGAGATCCCAGTACGGAGAGCGTCGACGATCCGAACTTTATCCCCGCACGTCGGTTTGGGGGAGAAGAGGAAATGAGTGGAACAATATTGTATCTTGCGAGTCGGGCGGGCAGCTTCTGTAATGGACTGATACTTGCTAATGACGGAGGGAGGTTGGGTGTTACGATGAGCACTTACTGAACACAAGAGAAGAGACAAGTGTCTGTTTGGAGTAGGCTTATCGTACATATATGGATTGACAGCATTCGCGCCCTGGATGTGACGCCATATTCGCTATTTTTCTATCATTATACCGATCGTGACTGAGCGGTGTGGCCTTTCTTCTTGACTAAGAGATATCTGATGCTGGACGGGAAAGGAGCAGTGTGTAGGACGAAGGAAGACAAGGCTGAGCGAAAGCCTTCACCCCCAACACCCTAGCGTCCGTTAGCGGCAAATGATCTTAGTGGAGGAGCACGACGCACCCTTCAAGTGCTCGTCCGTCCTCCTCAACCCCAAACCAGACCAACGTCACAGCCTTCGATACCACAAGCCATCTTCTAGCTTGCTGCTCATCACCTTTGTACACCAGCCCATCACCGGCATCTCTTCCCCATTCACATACAATGCCCATGCCGCCCATCGGCCCCTTTCCTCATCCATTACCGCTCTCACACAGCGCACATGCGATTTATCCAACATGATCCCTGAGCGTGCGGTGTGCATGTGGAGCCCCATACTACGCTCTTTCCTGCACATCCTGTGTGACACCTGCTGACCGGCCTTGTGCTTCTGTGTGTGCAGACTTGTGTAACGTGGACAAGGTGGTATACCTGTATCTGCCTTGCAGCAGGGTCCAGATGCAGCGGAGACCCGTTTCTGAAACGCGTTTGTCTACTGCGTTTGGTGCAGAAGATGAGGGCGGTGTGTATTCTGGCGTGTACCGGGACGAGGCAGAGAGCGTATTGCTAAAGAAGACTTCGTGGTCTAGTCTCCGTGAGGAGCTGTGTGTATCCTACTCGGGAGTCCTGCAGGGAGATCTCTGAAGTCGGTGACATGCAAACTAGGCTCGAGCAAATGTATCTGCCAGCAAGGTAGGGGTAGCCTGTCAAAATATGGTAATACAGCTAAGGCAGATACCTCAGGGAAGTGAGGACGCACATACTCTCTTCAAATGACATGAGAGGTGCTTAGCAACGCGTGTCAAGCTGTGGCAGCATCTTACCCATTTTGTAGGGTGGAGCCATAGGGTTAAATTTCGTTACGATTATCATTATTCGTCCTCGACCCCTCTTGTGCTAATCAGTACAAAGTATCCAGTACATGACCGGCTATGTTTTTGTGGTGTCGCATGCGCCGCAATCGTATACATACTAAGCTTCGATGTGTCTTCCCCATAGTGAGAGAATGTGAACCTGATAAGGATGCGGGATGTGCTTAAAGAGTGGCCCTGGCGTTTTGTCTTGGTCAAAAGACATGATACTGATGTTGGTATACAATGAAACACATTAACCGCCCGTGCGATAAAGTATTGTGTCGTAGCCCGGCGATGACACATAAAGTGATATGATATAGAACAGTGTGACAAACATATCGCGTTACAATGCAGTATCATATAAGCAGTACAGAAAGACGAGCCAAATTCAGCCGAGGAAGGCTTGCCGTTCGGCGAGAACAACATCGAAAGTCAAATGTGACTGGGTCAAGAAATATGCTCATGGAAGTTGCAAAGCGCTTGGTAATCCGAGTTCCGAGTCCAGGATGCGTGAAGGTAATGCGCGGGGGACTCAAACTCTCCTGGGAGAATGCGGTCCTTGTAAGGTCTTGTACATTGACATATCGTCAAGCCGTTTTGAGTACGCCAGGTTGCTGATGAAAGGCGTGTGTATCGCAGTAAAGATGGGATGAATGGGCTGACGGATGGAGATCAACCGGTCATGCAACCAGGTACGAGTATCTCAGTAAGTGCTATTGAGGCTCCCCATGGAAGTGCGATGGAGCTGCACGTTCCGGCTTTGGTATGACTCGTGATGCAAGCTGCGATTTCCAGGTGAGCTCTGCAACTGAGAGTGGTTGAGAGGCGTATAGCGATGACCGCTTACGAGTGCGCAATCGCTCGCAGACTCACCACTTAATGAGTTTCGCTTTGACGAAGAACTGGGGCTATAGCTGTATAGATTCGTCTGGGAACTTGGTCGTGCCATCTGACGACTTTCGCGTACATAAGAGTAATTTGTAGCTGGCGCTGGTGCACTCATCGCATCAAGGAGACCAGACGTGCTGAAGTTGAGCTCCAGATGGGATGCAGTGGTTGTTGTTATTGTGTCATCAGCAGTGGATGTTGTGTTCGGCAGATAGCCTATTCTACTCTCCGCATTGTCTGACACGACTGGGGATATCGCTTGCGTAAAGGCATCTGCCGGTATGGCCGCGGATGCATTTGTGTGATTTTCACCGTCGTTGGCCCAGGGTAGTGAAGGTTTCGCGAATGAGGTCCTACTGTCCACAGCAGAGGTGCCGATTGCCTGAGCAGAGCGAAGACGAGCATCCTGCATCTGGTCTACAACATTACGATTGGTCTGTGCCGGACTGGGCTGCGGCATTGGGAGTTGCCTCCGAGGTACACTGGATTCTAGAGGAAGGGGTCGTTGAGTATGGGCCTTCTCGGGTAACGACAAATGCAGAGACGACACCCCGGTATTGAACGGGGATATATCCGAAGACGTAGCTAGTCGATGGTTTGTATGAGGGAAATGCAAGCCCTGGTCGAAGTATATGCCGCCCTGTTGGATAGCCTTTGTCGCCGGCTGAGTCCAGCGAAATGAAGGTGAATACATGCTTGTGTTTGCTACTGCTGTAGACTGAGATATGTATGCCTGAGATTGCTCAAGACTGTAAGCGTCAACTGGCGACGTGTCATCGGAATAAGGTATGGTCCAATTTGACGAGCACATTGGCTTTGTGTCGAGCTGCTGGTATTGCTGAGCCGATATCGGGCGTTGATAAAGAGCGCTGTTGCTTCCTGTAGAGTAAACGGACATCATGTTGTGCGCACTAGCCATGCCACTGGCCATACCACTAAGGCTATAAGCCATGTTCCTGTCATCTATCACCTTATGAACAGCGTCGGATCCCACCTGACAGACTTAGCACATATACGCAATGTAATCGTCTGACGTACTCTGTGAAATTGGCAATGCGTTGGATCTACCCCGGCCTGTCGACAGTTTGCACAACCAGTGCCATTTCCAGGATCACCGCTGCATCGGATCTTTCTCTTGCGGCACCGTGCGCACTGGATCGTATGTCAGTAAAACTTTGACAAGAAGGGAGGTGATTGTGTCTGTCGGTCCGGCAGGAACGTATCGACTGATCTCGAAGCACTCATTATCTTACCGCTACAGCAATGCGACGTCTCGCTGCCCCGGTTCCCATCAAAGAATCTTCCATGCTAGCTCGGCTGTGCATACCGCCTATGGGATAACCGCGCGGGTTTTCTCTCGTGCTGTGAGATAGCGCTAGCGGA
The DNA here is from genome assembly GCF_024291825.1 of Alternaria postmessia. Classification (NCBI taxonomy): domain Eukaryota; kingdom Fungi; phylum Ascomycota; class Dothideomycetes; order Pleosporales; family Pleosporaceae; genus Alternaria; species Alternaria postmessia. Next base: position 77,784 of record NW_026260150.1, on the reverse strand, counting down.
GCATTACGTTCGTAGGTGTAGTTCGGGTATGATAGGCTGTGAGACAAACAGCGTCTTGAGGTGTCGTACTCCATGACTGACATACTGGCGAATCAATTGTATGTTAGTCTTATGAGATCGAGTTGACTTGAGGGTTCGACTTGCATCACACCGAGAAGCAGAACGACGGTTGTTGACAAACTGCGCTTAGCGATGACTCGGATAGTGTTCACGAAATGCGATGTTCGAGTCAAGGATGTTTAATAGGCAATGACTGGACCGTGAGCATTGCTCCACGGAAAGGTGTAATCGACCGGTGAGCAGATCAAACGATGATCGGATGGCAGGACTACGTTTATAGCCCAAACGAGTCTCTTGCGTAGTGACACTAGCTTGAAAGATTCGCTCAATGATTGACGTGGCTGGGGCAATGCGGATGATTATCTTCGATCAGAGCATTTAACGCGGAACTGTTTGTACTTTCCACTGACAAGGCCATCCTGTTAGCTCCTCGGACACCTGCATGCATGCATGCGCGATACAGTCACCGCTAGGTGACAGGGGCCTTGAGCATGCGCTTCCAAGAGAGCGTTATCCAAGCGCCGTGGGGAAGAAGACAGGTGAAACATGGTACCGCTTAGGTAGTGTTCTGAACCCGCTTCATAACAAACGCCAGAGCCGACTAGAGACCTACGGAGGCTCAAGGTATGGGCGCTACTTTTCCCATAAGGGATCTCCATACGGCTGTGAGGCTTCAGCAAATAGGTCAGTCGGGCAAACGCTGATTTCTCTCCTATTACAAACAGGCCACGTTATCGACTAGGAGTGGCCTTTGGCAAACAGCCGCAAAATGTTTGTAACCTGCGTGGTACTACCGCGGATCCGGGATATGAGGCACGGATTTGATGCTGTAATTCAGCCTGCCCCGACCTATGACGAATAAGCAAGACTCGCAGGGGTGTTGAGATCGTTGAATACGCTCGATCTTTGAAGCGCGAACTTCGTAGTGGCAATGTAAGGCTGTCGTCTTGGAAAGGCTGCTATCTACGAGTGTTGATGCTCAGTAGCGCACAAAATATGCATTGGCATGTTTGATCCCATGGACTATATTCTGTTAGTCCAAATAACCGCATTGAGTGCTAATGGTTTGCAATGAAATGTACCTGCAGATGACAGCCACTTTCGTAAGGAAGTTGCTGGTGGGCCTGAGTCCGAATCAAGTCCACTGCTCAAAACCATAATCACGTCATTTGCCTGCAATCTGTCCAACTCTATAGGTTTGATCATTGGAGATCATGCAGGAAGTACACAACTTCACGGCTAGTTATTCAACGGCCCTGCACACCGGAAAACGTACGCTGCCGCTTGCGTGCCTCATAGCCCCATGGTGAACGGGTATACGGGGAAAGCTGGGGAAGAGTTCCGATGGGTAACATACCTATTCCAGACAAGGCTGACCGATACGGTACTTGTTGACGATGTTCCGGCTTCTAGATCGTTACATCCAAGCCCGATCTTGAGAGACATGCTACATAGCGCTTCTTAAAACGATGTTGCGCGTTCAATGAGTCGGATTTCAGACTGCTTAAATTTTGGATCAGCGGGCTGTCGAGACAAGCACGCCCTGGAGTGCCGAGAGCTCTATGGCGCTTCGGCTTTAGAAGTGAGATCCTTCCATGAGCCTACGATGAAAAGGCGCGATCCCTCTTCCGACAAGCCAATGAGCGCAGCATGAAATACGCCAAGGAGCAAGCAAACTTTGATGTACAGTCTCCACAGACGATCTATCATCATAAAGCAGTCTTTGCTGATCAAAGTTTTCAACCTACAGTAAGCAAAGATTTGCACCAGTGGTTACTTGGTGTTGCACAGCTGTGGCAAGTTGAATTATATCCATGACCTGTGGGAGGTCCGTGGGGCTGGGATGACAGGCCGCTTACAAGGCTCGCGGATCCATCGTCTCTGTGCGTCTATAGACATAGTATGTGCAAGTATACACGAGCGAAGTGTTAAAGAACCGTTTTGATAGTGACGGTGTTACCACACTTGTAATTATCAGCCATGCTGTGTCTTCTCCATGAGATAGGAGAGCTCATGAGAGCTAATGCACAGCGATGACTGTGGAGTTGTTTTGCCGACGAGCCGACGTTATAGCACATGAGTATAGAAACAATGGGTTCGCTCACGGATCCGAGCTGTCAGGCTTCGGGTGGTAACAGGTCGAAGCGAGAAGTAGAGGCCCGCTTCCAGAATTCCAGCAACCGACGACGGGGAGCTATGCCTAGTGCACATCTCGACAGACTTTGGCACAAGTGGCAGATGGCTCGTTGGCTGAAGACCCCTGGCATGATGGGGCTGGGGATTTCGGATCGATGTGCAGCAGGCAGTGCAGCGGCTTCCCGAACATTGGACATGGATAGCTGTCAGACACCGGGTAACACTCAACGGCCCGCCTCTTGTAGGTACTTAAAGCTCATTCCAGATGCCCTTGCTATTTCTGGACGAGGCTTGACAGACACGGAAGTCTGCGTCGCTTTTGCGCGTCTCTAATTCGATGTGTCGGAGCAGCGGTGTCTGGTCCAACCCCCACCCTTGTGTGCGGGTGGTGGGGAATGAGAAGTGATGTGGAATGGAGTGCGAGATGACCTGAAGGCTGCTGGGACACGTTGCCCAGAGAGTATTGGTTCCGCAGCTTGCGAGACGTGAAGATGGAGAAAGGCGACAGTACCTGGAGCTAAGCCGGTTCGAGTGTTACGTCATGGTGACTAAGCAGCAAGGCTACGCGGTCTCGGGCGCTGCTGTCGCGCGCGCGTTGACGAACATTTGCGACAAACACTTGTTTGCGGCACGACACCACCCAAACCATGTCTGTGCTGCTGGAAACGTCACTCGGCGACATCACCATCGACCTGTTGGTCGACGATGCGCCCAAATGCTGTGAAAAGTAAGTCGGCCCAATCCCTACGCGCCTTGGGTTCTTGCACCTGCATGCTGCATGCTCCATCCCGCTGTCTTCCCAAGCTGAGCATACAATAGACACTGACAATTTGTCGCCTTAGCTTCCTCAAGCTTTGCAAAGTCAAGTACTACAACTTTGCCCCCGTCCATAGCGTCCAACCAAACTTCTCCTTCCAGACTGGCGATCCCATCGGCCCCGGTTCCAAAGACAGTGACGGCGGCCGCTCAATATGGGGCTTGCTCGACCCTGCCCAGCCAGCGAAGAAGACGTTCGTGCCCGAGTTCAGGCCGAAACTCAGGCATGCCGACATGGGGACCGTCAGCATGGCTACCGCGCCCAATCCCGAAGATCCAGACGAGCGCTTCGCTGGGAGCCAGTTCATCATCACCCTGGGACAAAACATTGACTACCTCGACGGCAAAGCTGCCATATTCGGCACAGTCGTAGAGGGGTTTGACACACTGGACAAGATTAACACAGCATATATCGACGATCAGGGACAGCCACTCAAAGACATTCGCATACTACACACCGTCGTCCTCGATGATCCATACGACGACCCCTCGGGCCTCGCCGAGCCACCAGAGAGCCCCGTGCCCTCGGCTGCGCAGCTCGCCACCGTCCGCGTCGCATACGATGAAAACCTCGACGAGGACAATGACCCAGAAGCCTTGGAAAAGGTTCGCAGAGAACGTGAGGCGCGCGCACAAGCACTTACGCTTGAGATGGTTGGCGATCTGCCATTCGCCGAAGTAGCACCCCCTGAGAACGTGCTGTTCGTCTGCAAGCTCAACCCAGTGACGCAAGACGAAGATCTGGAGCTCATCTTTTCGCGATTTGGCAAGATCCTTAGCTGTGAGGTCATTAGAGACAAGCGTACAGGTGATAGCCTGCAATACGCCTTCATTGAATACACCAACCAGAAGGATTGCGAGCAGGCCTATTTCAAGATGGATGGTGTTCTGATCGACGACCACCGCATACATGTTGACTTCTCCCAGTCCGTTTCAAAGATAGCCGACGATTGGCGGGATGTTACAAATAAGAAGAGGAGGCGGGCTGCTGGCGGTTTTGGTGGTATCGACAATCTCGAGAAGAAAAAGCAGTATCGCGATGGCTCCGGGCGCCAGATCATGTCAGATTCTGTTGTAAACAATCTGGTCGTCGACCGAGATGTTGCACAAGATACTACACAAGGTCCAAAGGACAGCGGCAAGGATAGACGACGGGACGATACACGGAGGCGTGAGAGGAGGGAGGAATACCATGACGACCGCTTCAAGCGGAATCGTAGCCGGAGTCCCAAGCGCGAACGTCGCGATGGCGATGATGGACGGTACAATGACCGCAGGCGAGAGCGAAGTCGTAGCCCAAATCGCCACCGTGACAGCCGCCGGGACAGGAGTCGAGATCGCTATCGCCGCGATGACCGGGACCGTCGGCGTTGAATCTAGGAGAATCCGCGTAGATTGATGTATCACGAAGCGTAGGTGATCTATTCATATATACATAATGCGGTTTTGGTGTTTTAAACGAAAATTGGATCGTACTGGTAGGAATGCTCCACATTGAGCTGGCTGTTCCTGATGGGTAAAGCAAGCCATCCTTATTCACCAACGCAGAACACGAGGCTCGGTGCGAAGGAGTACAGCTCCAACTACGTCACATCACTAAGCATCTTGGGTCGTGAATGAGAGATCCTTTGATTCATTTTTGTGTTTTATGATTTCGCGTAGGAAAATGCAATGTATATGTATATGCTCGCTGACCCCAAGTACAAAGACAGAACAACTGCAGTCATTCAAGAAGAAGAACCCGAAATGACCCTCTGTACTAGCTCTGAGGCTTTTGTGTTATCGTTGTCGATGCTGCTAGCTAGCAAGTGCATGTAAGAATGCGCCAATAGTTCAGTTAGAGTATGTATTACGTTGATTAAGCACTGGTGATAGAGCCGAACGTCATCTTCTACAGTAAGGTGATGCTAAGACAAGGGGTGTTCGTTTCCGAGAACAGCTGCGATCTTTATCAATAGTTGATGTGTGACGATCGAGAAACGTCATCAGTCTTTTCATCCTCGTAAAGGTTAAGAAGCTCATCACAACATGACCACCAAGTGGTCTGCATCTCGAGCTCGACGTCTAGCGCCTCAAGTAGACCTTCGGAAGGCAGCTCTGGTTCGAATATCTTTGCGAAGTGTGTCTCGAGCATGCGAATTGCTGAATGCCAAGCACCCATGCCCAGACCTTTTAAGAAGTCACTGGCATCGACGCGACAATGGGGAATCTCGTGGAGTAATTTCGGTATGAAGTCGTAGTCGCTCACACCTTCGGTGCATGTAGCGATAGCGGCTTGATAGAGGGCAGATTTAGTTGTGTATTTGGCATCCTCGATGTTGCCGGCCTCAACCAGAGCCGCTGCATAGATCTCACGGTAGTGATGGTAGTTCCATGCCATATATGGCGAGACCTCCAGCCTGGATTCCCACTCTGGGAACCAATCGTTGCGTAGAAACCTTGGAACGGCTGAAGCACCGACGCAGCGTGGTGCAGACATGGCATTGTCCCAATCGATGATGCCGGTTACATTGCCTTCTTCATCGACAAGAATGTTTTGCAGATCAAGATCGTTATGATGGATAGTAAAAGTTTCGCCGGCCGGTCCATGGAAAGCAGGTTGAGCAAAGACCAGGTTGAGGATGGTTCGAATACCAAGGTTTTCAAGGAGGCCGTCCAAATCACCGAGCTCGTGCTGCTCATCCAAATGTTTCACCTTGGATTTCATTCGAGCCTGGAGATACTCCTGAGTAGTCGCCGCTGGTTGACGTTTGAATGAAACATCGGACGCGCCCTTGAAATGACATGTAGGGCCAGTGCCAGTAAGTCTCCCATCGTTATCAAAGGCAGGCACTCCAATGCCATCAAACTCAAGGCTTTGGATACGTGTCATTACCTTCGCTAATGAGCGTAGAAATGCAACGCGCCTTTTCTCGATGTAGGGAGGGGGGACGTCCGCATCACGGAAGACATCGTCGTCCCCTACAAAAGGGTATCCTTCCGGAAACCAGAGCGTGTAAGCAGGCTTACCGGGCAGCATCGTCATCACAATGTGAGGGAAGCCAAGCGCATTTTCGTGGCCAGTAGCATAGTCGATAACCTGTGCGACGGGCGCGGCAGTGTTCTTGCGAATGTACTCAATGAGTTGGGCCTCGCGCTCTAACACGTATGCATCTTCATCTGTCCAGTGTTCAAGTGTTCCGTGACCAGGCACGCGGACCACGAATTTATGGGTTTTTCCACCGTCGAGGACATCGACAAAAGTTGCTGCATTGTATGCACCTTTGTCGCGACGCACTACAGCTACACAATCGGCGGAAGGGAACAGGTTGCATGCCTTGAAGAGCTCATGGTACTTCGTATCGGAAATGGCTGCAATAGTCTGGAAGTCACAACGTGGGTGGGAGCCATCACCTTCTTCTTCTTCTTCTTCTTCTTCTTCTTCTTCTTCTTCTTCTTCTTCTTCTTCTTCTTCTTCTTCTTCGTCGTCGTCGTCGTCGTCGTCTGAATCAGTATCCACGGTTTCGCACTGGTCGACTGGCTCATTGATTGCGGGTGGCGCATCTTCATCAACGGCGGAGCCATATCTACTGGAATTGCGACCAAAACGGAGCAATCGTGGGAGGATTAAATTCTTGTAAGTAGCCTTGAGATGTCGACACAAACGATTTTTCATCCCTTTCTTGACATAGAGCTGCTCTGGCACCGCAGGAGTTTCCTCTTCAGGTTGGTCCAAAGATTTGGTGTTGTTCCAAGACGTGGCAGATTCCATTGAGGATACTGAAAGACCGTTTGGTTCCTGAATAGGTGCTCGTCCTGTATCCAGGTGGGACCTAGAAGGAGAGATGCCAGGCACGTAGAACGTCTCGCCACAATCGAGAACCAGGAGAGAACTTTCAGTTAGTAACGTAGAGCTTGAAGACTTTTGACATAGCGAACCCGCGTCACAGTTGTCTAAGTTCTGGTTGGATGTTGTGGCAGTCGATGCGTTGCTTGATGGGCGGTTTGCTGAGGTGGACCGATTTATCGGCGAAGTCTGTCGACAAGGTTTGCGGGTCAGGGTGACGGAAAGGTTGTAGCAGAGGTTCTTGCCGGCAGTAACTACCTTTTCGAATGAGTTGCGTTGAATAGTACGGGTTGACGCGGAAGGCTTGGGTTCGGAAGAGAAGCCAGTAGTTGCGGCATTTAGGCGCTTCTTGTTCTTGAGACCAAACATCATTGTGCGACTCAAAGTTTGATCGTTGCTGTCTCCAAAGTTGAGTTCTCAACGTCAGACAAAGAGTGGAAGAAGATAAAGGCGCAGTGTGGAAGAATCTTATAGCAAGAAAGGCGCAGGCACACTGAGTGAATATAATATTTCAAGACCGCTCTTCCTGTGAGGTCAGTGCTCAAAAGATGAGTTGCACCGCACGTAATGCAAAACTATGAGTGAAGAAGAGCTGATACCCTAAGCCTGAGCAGCTACCTGGACTTCTACGGTCGTTATCGGAGCTTTTTCACAAAGACAGCACTCAATATAATTTCCTCAGCATGAAGTGGAACAACATTGTGTAGCTTCTACGTTATGCTTACGGTAGGTTCCCGTTTGGTCTATCGTTCACGTCCACCGTGTAGTCCCACGTCCTGCGAGGCGAAGCAGAGAATCGACATGATACCAAGCAACAGTCCCAATGAGGTCTTTTGTATGTCATGAAACCGACAGCCTAGATACGGAAACAGAGACAGGCGTCAAAAAAAAACTCTTACATGCAATGGTTTTTCACACATAGCCAAGTATGAATATGTCGGTATTAGTATGGGGCTTTCCGTCTCTTGCGGTCCTTGTGAATCACGTACAGTGCTCTCGAAACCTACACGAGCCTTACCATGAATGACTGTCACGGCTCTTTTCGAGCTGCTGTAATTCACCCCTTGCGCCTCACAGTATATCAAAGGCCCTCAGCGCCCTACCAGACAGGACCGGCATAGACCTCGCTCCACTGGCTTCTCGACCTCTCTACCGAGAATCAAAACTAACTTCCTGACAACGTACACATACTTAGAGTCTTTACATCCGCAACCCATCGACGCCCTCACCTAACCTTCCAATTTCCGACACTCCGAGTTACATCAGTCATAAGGACGGATACTGGCCCATCGTGCTCTCAACTACAACACATAGCCACTCATCGTACTATTCATAGCAAAGCTCAGCTACTAGACGACACAGAGACAGCCTAAGATGCCTAGCTTCAACAGAACCAAAAGCAAGTTGACCTCAGGAGACCACAAGGGTGACAAGAAAGCAAAGTCGATTCCTCTTCGACTCACCTTCATGGAGCAACCGCAACCCGACGACTATGTAATCCGCAATCTCGACGACCTCTACTCCAAGACCGTCCGTGTCTGGAAGGGCGGTGACTGGAATGACAATGTGATGAACGGTGCCACAGGCGTTTCGTTCGAATCGTCCCACCACGTGCCAGAGGGAGGTGCCAAAAGTCGGAAGGCTTTCCGGGACGGTATCTTTGGATTTTGCCTGGAGTGGGTATACGTAAATCATGAGGGAAAATCGCCTCGTGTCCGCTGTATGAACTCTTTTTCTGTAAAGTCGCCACAGTGTACCGACCATCCAAAGGCGGTTTTCAAAGATGGTCCGAACAGAGTTTACGATCTTATGAACTGGGGTAAGACGGTCACCTGGGATATGATCAAAGATGCCAACGCCGAAAAAGTTCCGTTGACAGACACTCAACTCAAGACAAGAGCCTTAGATGAACTGAAAAACATCGAAGCCAGAATCAGTGAGACTTCCCAGAGCGGCAATAATGTCAAAGAGCTGGTGAGTATGTATTCTGCCTTACAGAAAGCGATCAGTAACAGAGAGTACTTACTTTGGGACCGGTCAAACGCGAGCGATGCCATTTCCCCAATCCCTGTGTCCGGCGCTATCTACAGCTCCCGGAAGACTGTCAGCAATTCAGCGCCAGGTAATGCAGCCCTCGACGACAAAGCTAAGCGCAATCCGAATGATAAGAAGAACAAGGGGAAGACGAAATACACCAGAGGCCTTACCCAAAACCTTGAAGGAATCGAGGAATAGACACGATACCTAATCTCTTTTGGTTTCTCTTCCTGTCTTACATTGAACGACAGTATGGCAGGCACATATTTCAAGGGTCTTTTGCAGAATTGTTGTTTTGGATGATAATATATGAGAATACTTCACTATGTCTTTCTGGATCGTGATGCGTGACGGTGGCGCACAAAGTGACGAACAGTGACAAGCATAAGCTGCTGGACGCAACGTGATAGAGCGCGATCTGGCGTGTGCAAGTGAACGAGGCTGAAGTTCAAGGAGTGGCAAAGGTGCTTGAGAGGAGGTGCGCACATCTAGCAGATCGCCGCCGCTGTATTCCTCGCGCTCTTAAATATGTGCGTACCGTCATACAATAATCTGGACAAGTAAGAGAAGAGCATAGGATGCGCTGCGGGGATGCAACCGGTAACAGCTTAACGCGTGCCAATGGCTGCCGCAAAGGTGAGCTTCATCTCGTTAAGTCACTGGAGGCGAGCGTGCTTGCGCATTTGCGTAGTAGATTTGTAAATGATGTGCAGCAATCAGAAGTCTGGAAAGACTGTTGGGCAGCGCAACAAGGCGCGACGGGACTGAGCCCGCATCATAAATGCTTCCGTGTGGAAACATACATCCGATGCAACAAAACCCTATCAGTTTGTTTTCTTGACACCTAAGTATTCGACGAGCGCTTTGTTGCAAGTGACTGACGTTGCGCTCAAGCGTCTGAGTTAACAAGGGCATATATTACAGACTATGTGCGATGGGCAAAAATTGGAAAAGACACCAAAGCGTTGGACTTTAGGGTCAGACAGAACAGGTTCAAGACATTGTTGGTATTAGATTCCTTTGCAAAAGTGTTCCTCAAGTTTTCCTAGATTGATAACAGTAATAAATGGGTTGTTTGTTTCTCGAAAGAACAAGCGCATTCCACACAATCTGTCAAACGTATCGTTGAAAACGTTACCTGTTTCCTGTAAACCCAGCCACACGAAATCATGGGCTTGGAAGATGGAGTAAGCTCAGAAACATTACTATACGGATGGCACAATTAAAACGAAGTCCATTAAATACCGAATTGTACGTCGATATTATATTACGTTGTGCCATTAGAACTCCCATCCACTTTCGTGTACGCCGTGAAGTAGAAGCAAAAACGCCACATACCCGCATCCTACGTCGATATATATCCCCCTGAGAAAAGGCAGTCTTGATCTTTGAGATCGGGTATCAAAATGTGAAAGTATGCGTTCGTGCGTTTAAATATGCGGGAGACAGATGCTTGCGCAACGTCGTAGTGAAAAACAGGTATCTGAAAGGGGAATATTGAGACTTGGAACCGAGACCATGAAGGATCATACAAAAGGGAAAACAGGAGAAAACCTGTCCGTTCTGGAGAATACACTAGCCCATACCGAACAGGTACTTGAGCTCATTCAAGTTGAGACGAGTCAGACTTTTTGATGCCTTCTCGTCAAGAGCGGCATTGATCTCATCACGCTTCCTGTCTTGGATGGCGACGATACGGTCCTCAACGGTCTCAGGCACGATAATGCGATGTACATGGACCTCGCGCTTCTGAGGCATGCGGTGAGCACGATCAACAGCCTGCTCTTCGATGAATGGGTTCCAGAAAGGATCCAGTATAATCACTCGCGATGCCTTCCAGAGATTGAGGCCAGCGTTGCCAGCTTTCAGGGAAACCAACATGACATTCTCGTTTGGATCGTCCATGAAAGCGTTGACAGCATCGGCACGTTCATCCATCTTCATGCTGCCATCGTAGCGTCGATATGTGATTTTCTCACGGTACAAAGGAACTTCGACAAGGTCCAGCAAGGACGTGAACTGAGAGAAGACCAGCGTCTTTTCAGTCGCATCGTTCTTCTTGATTTCCTTGATCAGTTCAACAGTCCTGCTGATCTTCGCAGACGTGATGTAGGTCTTGTCCAGACGACGCAGGTAGCGTTTCTTGGCGCTCTTGTTGCGGAGCGACTCCTTCTTGAGTTGAGCAAGAGTCTGCTTGGGCTTGGCGCGTGCCTTACCCTTACCCTTGCTACGTTTGTTCGACTTCTTACCCTCGGACTTCACCTTGATCTCGGGTGTGGAGCCAACATTATCGTCGTCGTCCGCCTCGTCGGCTGCGTACTCATCTTCATCATCATCGACAATGAAACCAGCTAGGTTACCCTTCTTGTCAATATCTGGTGCGCCATCTTCGTCCTCAGAGTCGGAGTCAGAGTCTTCGTCCTCGACCACGGCCTCCTCTTCTTCAGATAGGTCGGCCGACCCAAGACGGTCAGGACAGTGGACTTTGCAGAAATGCTTGTAGTCCGTTATGAGCTTAGCCTTTAGCTCGCCGCGACAGTGCGGACACCTGGGCGTGCTGGTCTCATCGTTGCCATCCTGTGCAGCACGCAGTGCTGGATCGATGAGCTTCTGGACACACTCACCACAAACCGTATGTCCACACGGAATGATGATGGTCGGATTTGGATCAGCTTCGAGACAAATTGGGCACTCGAACGTATCGTTTGCCTTCAGCCGCACGATGACATCATCATTCAACTCTTCAGCACGGATCAAGAGGTCGTCTTCGGCAATACCCTCAGTCGCCGGCTGGCTGAGGTCCTTGATCAGATGAGGATGGCAACATGCTTGGCGGAGACGAAGCAGTAGAACCAGAACATTGGCGTAATTGGCTGTGACAGTACCCTTCTGCAGGTATTTGTTCATCTGAAGCTGCGACTTGGTTTCGAGAGCCTTATACAGAGCATATTCTTCGTCTTCAAACTCCACATTATCAATAACGGAGTGCTTAGGTGGGATCTTGGAGATGGGCTCCCCATCGACAACGGTGGTTTTCTGACGTCGGAGCATGATGGCCTTGATCAAGATTTGGATGCGATCAAGCGCGCGCTTCTTGGTGTGCTCGTTGGTGGTCTTCATGGGCTACCATTCGTCAGCGAAGTACGATACTATAGATCGTCCTACTCTACACTTACTTTGGCAATCTCGAGACTGAATTTGTTCCACGTACAATACGGCTCCGCCTTCAAGAACCGGAGGAGCGGGTAAAGCTCATCAACGCTATTCATCATAGGCGTACCTGTCATGCACAGGCGGTGTTTAGCCATGAGATCAGCGCAAGCCTTGGAGGACTTGGAGTTTCTGTTTTTGATGTTGTGAGACTCGTCAATGATGATACGATACCACATGCACTCTGGTCCCATTAGCGCAAGCCTGTCTTTAGCTTTGCGACGCATGCTAGGATTACGCAGCTCTTGGTCGTTGAGAATGGCCTCCTTCGAAGACTCCCTCTGCTTGTACTCCGAGGTGAGAGATCCGAACGTGGTCAAGACAACATCGTATTGACGGAGCCGAGCGAAATCGGCGTTTTTACCGCTGCCATGGTACAGGTGAACACTAAGCCTATGACGAGGATGGACATGGCGTTCAATTTCTTTCTCCCACTGTCGCATAAGAGCAACAGGTGCAATAATGAGTGTTGTCTTGCAAGCCAGGTCAGTGGATGGGTTCGCACAGATAAGAGCCAGAGCTTGTATTGTCTTGCCCAAACCCATCTCGTCTGCTAAGATGCCGCCTTTGGTCGAGCCTCGTTCTTTCTTGAGCAGCCATGTGAGACCGATACGCTGATACTCCTTTAGGATGCAAGTCATATTCTTCGGGGTGGGCTCTCGATCTTTGATGTTCTCACCATCATCCTTAATATTCTCGAAAAGCTTTTCTATCGCGGCCGCCTCGTCAACATTGAGAGGGAAACTGCCATAGTTGTCCTCGTCACTATCTCTCCCTCGCAAAGAAGGATAAGGGTAGCCTGCTCCGGCACGTTGTTGTTGATGATGAGTGACTGGTTGCTGGAATCCGTAACCGCTGCCTGGTGCACTCGGAGCGATCAGAAACTCAGCAAGTTCTTCTGGAGCCATGAATTCCTGGTTGAATGCATCAGCAGGTGACATGACGCCATAATCATGCCCTCCTTGATAAGCGTTCAACTCTGGGAATGGTTCATAGAACTGATACTGAATGGGATCGGACTGCGCATACGCACGAGCAGGGAGCTCAAATCCTTCAGGCGAAGGTGGGTCAGATTCAGTCAGGTCAACAAAGGGTATAGGCTCGGACTGATGATGAGAAAAGGACTGCCGGCTCGGAAGCGACTGTGACCAAGGGCCGGCGGGCGAAGTTGGAGTTACCGGACTTGGCTGCCCACTGACACGTTTAGCCTCAGGAAAGTCAGACAACCCAAGGCTTCGTTTCCGGCTCTGTTTTAGAGAAGGCAGAGGCGTCGAAGGTACCTGCAAGCCGTATGAAGCACCATTACTATATGATGGGCCGCTGTGGTAGTTTGTGGGGTCGTGTTGTTGGCCCTGTTCCCAGACACCGTTATCGCTGTTGCCGTTGTTGGACTGGAAAGCTCTGGCCATGGCTTCAGCATCGGCTTCGCTTTGCCGCTGCTCATCTGATAGCCTCTGGTACAGCTCCATCAGCATGTTCTCGTAGACTGGCTTGTCATTGGCGTTCACGTTGGGAAGAACGGTGTTGATGAGCTCGATGTGCTCTTGAATATTCATGGCCTCCTGCGACGCCATCTTGATCCAGGAAGGAACTGCCGTGGTGAAGTACCCAAGCAATAGGGGGTGGTTGTAGCGAAGGGCGTTGGTGGTGGTGGTGGGGGTTGTGTCGCAAGGAGTGCGGCGCAGGCGGTTTTACGGCGGAAGGGCGTGAGGAGTGCTGCGGTGAGGTGAAAGTGAATAGTGAGCGTGAGGCCCAGATATCAGGCTGCCGTGCCGGTCCAGCTGGGAGGGAAAGAGCTGTCGAGGCAGTTACGGTGGCGGGCGCGACGCGTTGCGCGGGCCTTCTACCAGATTTACGATGAAGCGGGAAGCGACGAAGGTGGTGAAATCGAACAACAAGTTGGACAAAGAGGTGAATAAACGCGAAGTGAAGAGAAGCGAACAAGGCGCTCCCGTCCTACCGTACTGGGGCCATGATAGCCTTACGCAGTGGGGGGTGGGTTGCAAGTCGACGACGACTGGAGATAATGCGACAGGCACTGCGCTGCGCAGTCCGACTTGTCGCGTCCCCCATGATTACCGAGAGGGCTGTCTTTGCTAGGCCAAACGTGATGTCATCAGATACAATCAAATCCAATGGAGCCATGCATCAGGCGAAAATGTGCAAACCAACGGTACACAGGGCGCGCAAAAAAGCCTCCTGCGCAGCTGCTGAGTTGGCAACGAGGCTGAAAGCTGAAGGACTTTTGTTCTGCTTCGCTCCGGTGAAGCAGACATGTCTACAGGCAGCTTGGCGTGCATCCATGTACGGCGACGTCAACCGAGGCGCGCGAGAGACGCGAAAATAATCCTCCTCTAGCTGCATGCAGCGGATTCTTGGTCTACCCTAGTCAAGTATGATAAAACAGAGCATATTCATTGCGATCAGTAATTGTTCACGCCATGCCCCCAAACTAACTTTTGTGGGCGATAACATCGAGTCTTACACCCGCGCCTCGTAAAAAGCAAGTATAGCATCGCGACATTCTAGTTTCCTGCAACGAGCGCAATTCAGGTATATATCACAACAGCCATATGACCCGTACAAGTAAGCCTACTCTGGTCACTCAGGCAGTCGCATAATCACAAGACTTGCAAAGAGGGCAGCGAGTGCCCCAAAATGCATGCATCCCTTTCAAGGCGTGCGGCTGAATCCCGCTTGGCCCCGCCATGGCCCTCACTCATCAGCGAATCTAGTCCTTCCTATTGCAGCGGCAAATTTTCTTCAGAATTGCAAGAGCGACTTGAGCACCGCCAAAATAGATTCAGTCCTTGGTAAAGCGAAGGTATCCAATACACACAAAAATGCACGCCAATCAGACCGCCATTTAAACCCAGAGGAACAAAACGCCCAAGATATGCAAAAGAGGTTTGCGCAAAAGCATGCAATAACAAGAGTGGTGGGGAAGAGGTGATACTCCAGACCAGAACAACAACAAGGACAAGTAAAACGCCAATACTCGCTATCCAATCCGACCGTGCCCAGTCCCCATCCTTCCGCCTAAGAGCCATCGCTTCGATTGGAGATTGTGGATATTCGGTAATGATTCGACAGCCGGCTAAAACAGTTCTTTCGGTATGTCGACGACGAGGACGACGATGATTGGTGGCCAGGCTTCTAATCAAGCCTTCTCCTCTTCCTTGAAAGGTCACAAACTCAGCTACTATGACTCCGCAGCAAAAGCTACAACACACACATATTAGGGTCAATTTACTCACAAACTAGCGGACAAGGAACGTACTCTCTCGACACTGCCATTATCCGTCTGATCCACCGCCAGAAGATTTGGGCTCTGTGCCCCACCACCTCGTTCTGTGAAGCCTCGTGTATCGAGCTGTGGGCGCTTCTTGCCGGGACTAGGCAGTCCCCCAGATGATGATGACGCGCCTCCATTGTCGTTACCCTTTGCGGGAAGAGCAATGTTGGGGAGGTGGGATGACGCTGTGTAGCGTGGCTCGCTGGAATGGTCGTACATTGTACTGCCGACTGTGGCGCACCGGAGGATTGTTTGGATGAGTTGGTTTTGGCGTAGAGGTTTGGAAAGGTAGTCCTGAGAGCTAATTTAGTAGTGGAAAAACGTAATGGAATAGTAGTAACGTACGTCCATCTGTGCAGCGAGACACTTCTCGCGATCGCCAACCATGGCGTGCGCCGTCAGTGCAATGACTGGTGTTGAAGGAATGCCGTTGTCGCGTTCCCATTCACGGATCTTCGCCGTGGCTTCGAAACCACCCTAAAATGTTGTTAGCTGCGAACCTCGAGTTAGCGAGAGCCTAGCTTACCATGACTGGCATTTGCACATCCATAAGTACGCAATCGTAACGCTTCTTTTGAATGTGTTCAAAGGCCTCAAGACCGTTGTTAGCCACAGTGACTCTGTGATGATACTTCTCCAGAATCCTGACGGCAAGCTTCTGATTGACAGCATTGTCTTCGGCCAGAAGAATCTGGAACGATTTGGAATGGTCTGAGACCAGAGGTGCGGCACGGCCATCAAGTGCCGGAATGAGCGCATTGCCCAAGTCGATTGGTAGACAGGGCGTCGTCATATAGCTCGAGATACCGTTTTCTAGCGCAGACCTGAGGCTGATGCATACGTGTGGCGTGAGCATGACGAGAGGAATGTACTTGAAGCGTTCCGCAATCCTAAGCTCCCGTGCCGTCTTGTCATTGTCGACAATGACGCAGTCGTACGGCATGTCAGTCCTCTTCGTCGTCTCGGGTACCTCCTCAACCGAGTGAACCACCATAGGCACAAGATCGAGTGTCTTAAGGTGCTCGATAATTTGATCCGAGAACCCAGTGTTGCCTTGGTCGACAAAGAGAACCGTGTGCTGCTTGTATGCCACGAGCTGAGGCTGAATGGCTTGAATTGCCGGCTTGCCGAGACGCACTTTGCATGTAAAGTAGAACACACTGCCCTTGCCAACGTCTGATTCGACCCACATGCGACCACCCATGAGAGTGACGAGACGTTTGGAGATAGACAGACCGAGTCCAGTGCCTCCAAACTTTCTTGTTGTCGAGCCGTCCGCCTGCTGGAAGGTGTCAAAAATAAGATTGAGCTTATCGCCACGGATACCTATTCCGGTGTCGGAAACGGCAAATTGGAACACATAGTGATCTGGGTCGCATTCTTGTTCTTGCGCCATGGATATAGCCACCTTGACTTCTCCGAGCTCAGTAAACTTGATAGCGTTACCAACCAGGTTGAGAATGATCTGCCTCAACCTGAAGGAATCACCAACAACGTAGTCGGGCACCTTGTAAGAGACGTCGTAAGCAAGGTTCAACTTCCGCTCGTTGGCTCTTGATGCTAATGACTTGAGTGCGTTGAATATAGTGCCGCGCATTGAGAATGGAATCTCTTCCATTACCATGCGGTTCGCCTCGATCTTGGAGATATCAAGGATATCGTCGATGATTGTCAGTAATTGACCAGCCAGATTATGAACAATGGTCAACATCTCTCGTTGCGCATGCGTAAGGTCGGTGTCGAGCGTAAGTTGGGTCATTCCAATGATACCGTTCATGGGCGTTCGGATCTCGTGAGACATGTTGGCGAGGAACTCGGATTTTGTTTTGTTGGCCAACTCGGCTGCTTCCCTCGCAGCCGTGTTTCTTTGAATACTCTCTCGCAAACTGGACACCATCTGGTTGATCTTCCTCTTCAATTCATCCATCTCACCAGAAGCCTCGACGGTGATTTGAGTGAACTTGCCCTCCATTGCAGCGTTGGTGATGTCACCGAAAGCACGCACTTGTGACGTAAGGTTCTGGGCCATGGTGTTGACGTCTGTGGTGATTTCTTTCCATCGGCCGTCGATATCTCTCACGTCTGCTTGACCGCCCATCTTTCCGTCTACGCCTACATCGCGAGCTACACGCTTCACAGCTAGAGACCATTCGTCGAGTCTCATAACCATGTCGTTGACGGTGTCTTTGAGTAATCGGATCTCTCCCTCGGCGTCCACGTGAACTCTGCGGCTCATGTCTCCCTTGGCGATGGCCTGGGTGACCTCGGAAATACTTCGTACTTGCAGCGTGAGATTCTGAGCCATAGTGTTGACATTGTTGGTCAGATCCTTCCACTTGCCCTCAACGTTGTCGACCTGTGCTTGGCCGCCCAGAATACCGTCGGTTCCGACCTCACGGGCGACCTTGCTAACCTCTTGTGCAAACGTGTTCAAGCGGTCCACCATGGTGTTGATGGTAATCTTAAGTGACAAAATCTCACCCTGAACTTCTGCCTTGACCTTCCTGCTGAGATCTCCTCTTGCGACGGCTGTAGTGACTTCGGCGATTTCTCGCACTTGTGTTGTGAGGTTCATGGCCATACCGTTCACATTCTCAGTGAGATCTTTCCAGGTACCCTCAACGCCATGCACTGTAGCCTGTCCACCAAGTCGACCCTCAGATCCGACCTCTCGCGCAATCTTGGTGACTTCGTGAGCAAACTGCTGCAGCTGGTCCACCATGCGATTGATTGTGTTCTTGAGTTCCAAGATTTCACCCTTGCATTCGGCTTCGACCTTCCGTGTGAGGTTACCCTGTGCGACGGCCGTTGTGACCTGGGCGATGTCTCGCACCTGGGTGGTGAGGTTTTGAGCCATGGCGTTCACATTCACTGTCAATTCGTTCCACATGCCCTTGACGCCAGCAATCTCAGCCTGACCACCAAGCTTGCCTTCAGTTCCGACATCTCTAGCGACTTTGGTGACCTGGGTAGCAAATGATTGCAGTTGATCCACCATGCTGTTGATCGTCTGTTGCAGCTGCAAGATTTCTCCTCGGGCCGGACGCTCAATCTTACGACTGAGATCGCCCATAGCGACAGCGGTTGTGACTACGGCGATCTCTCGCACCTGGTCGGTAAGATTCTTGGCCATCCCATTAACTGCAGGACACGTTAGCATCGGCCCGATAGTGGAACCCTAATCACAACGTACCACTGTCAGTCAGCTCAGCCCAAATACCAGCAACTCCTGGTAGGTTGGCTTGACCGCCCAATCTGCCTTCGGTACCGACCTCTCGAGC
Organism: Alternaria postmessia; assembly: GCF_024291825.1. Taxonomy (NCBI): domain Eukaryota; kingdom Fungi; phylum Ascomycota; class Dothideomycetes; order Pleosporales; family Pleosporaceae; genus Alternaria; species Alternaria postmessia. The sequence goes on along the minus strand of NW_026260150.1, from coordinate 59,123 downwards.
GAGGAACGTGACTTGACTGGCAAACTCCTGGAGCTGGTCCACCATGGTGTTGATCGTGCGCTTGAACAGGGTGATTTCAGGGTCCATCTCCTTAGCATGAATCAAGACCTTCTTGCTCAAGTCACCCATAGCGACGGCAGTGACGATGGCGCCGATTTCCCGCAGTGCCTTTTGGAAAGCCAGGTTGGCTGTGAAATGTCAGCCACAACGTTGCCTTTTCAAGACTATAGAGCATACCCTGTTGATGCTTGCCGAGTTCCCTTTTCAGTGCGCCGATGTCCTCAATGCCATGTTCGAATACCATGCTCTGTGTCGTTAGTTGCTTATTCACTTCCTGGCTTAGGTTGTCTGTTGTCTGTCAGCCTGGGCGCATGCAGAGGTCTTCTGTGGGCTCCCACCAATGTGCTCGCGCTGGTTTCTAATCTGGTCGGCTTGCTGGTTCAAGTGCACTCGCAGGTAGTTGAGCTGCTCTTCGGTAAGGGCTGCCGCGGGCTGTTCTGGGTCGCCATTCGACTCCTTGGCGGCGAGCCAGTTGGAGACCCAGATGGCGCGCTCCTTGTTGGATCCACGACGTCCTTGGGCGGGTGGGCCGCTATTGCCGCGGAAGACTCCTGCTGGAGTATATAACGCGCCCTCCTCGGGCGGCTCTTGTGCGGGTGTCAGAGGGAACTGGCCCTGCTGGTTTGGAGCATGGCTGCTCTTGTGCTCGAGAAAGTCTATTCTTGAGCATAGCGCCGACAGCTCCTGCTCTAGTTGCGTCTTCTCCTCGCTCTCCGGGCCTGGCAGCGCGATGGCATTTGCAGCCGTCTTGGCTCCGTTGGCAGAAACTTGTGCGCTGAAGCTGGGGTCTCGCGTAGGGTCGTGTTGGCGGGCGAGGTTGCGGATGATGGCTGAGACGCTCGAGTACGTCTCTGCGGCCATTGTGGCGGCGGGTGGAAGGGTGAAAGGCTCGAAGGGCTGCTATGTGCGCATCTGGAACGGGCAAGATGGACAGGAATGCGACAGAGCGGGTATCGATGGGAGAGAGGGCGGAAAGGGACAAAGGAGGGACTGAAGAGCCTTTCGGGGCAGACGACTGCGAGGATACTGATGGATCGCGAGATGAACTTGGGAGGTATCGAAGAAGCGCAAGCAGGGGACGCCCCGCTAGGATGGATATCCAGTATCGCTCAATCAAGGTTAGCGTCGAAGTTAGCAGCTAGGCAGCGTGAAGAATAACCGCAAGCCACAAAGCGCACGAGTCCGCGGGGACAGACAGAAACTGCGTGAGGAGGGAAAGAGCAAAGACAGCCCGACCAAGCGTGCTACGGTATGCTGCCTCACTCTCCCAAAGGATTGCCCGAATTGCTGCCGGGTTGGGAAAGCAGACTGGAGGCAGAATGACAGATGTAACGCTAGGCCGAGAGAAATCTAGTCAGCCCTGGTGGAGTGGATCCGTGCACGTTGGACCTTGGAAAACGGACATCTCGGACCACAGCAACCAACGGCCGCTTGCTGAACCTCCCACCACGGAACCAGCGCTCTCAGCACAGCGAGACTTGACACCGCACACCGCCGACGTCATTCTCCCTGCCCAGCCCTTCGCCGACACCGCGAAATGAAGTGCGACCATGCATCCAGCATCCGCGTGCCATCTCTTAGCACGTACGGGTATACGAACAGAGCGACGAATGGCAGTGCGACCGAAGCCACCCAGCACCCACCAGTGTGGCAAATTACCCCTATTCGCTGGGAACGGCGGGCGGAACAGGCATCGCCTAGCACAGCAGCGCACTCGGGATACGTTGGACTTCAACGCCCTCGCTGAAGTGTGAAATGCGCCTCTAATCTAACCACGGCTTGACTGCGCTGCTCTCCTGTTTGATCTGCATGCCACAGCGCATGTCGTACTCCTGCCGTGGTTTCAGTGCCATCGATCGCAATATGAGACGACGTGGCGGTACATCTCAGATCTTATCGTGCCATGCTGACAGCTGACAGAGGGGCTCTTTGATGGTGGGCACGGTGGGGTACACTTGTTCGCAAAAGAGTCGCTTCGCTCAGGGTCCCTCCCGGCCGTCCGGCTGATAGTGGTAAGCGTGTTTGGGCGGAAGCCGGCACATGCTTGGTAACACGCGAGGACGTGTTTTCTAGACGGCTTCCTGGCTTTTCCGGCTTTGACTCGCCGTTGCATGAATTCTATCAAGATTGGGGAACCCGGTCGGCACATCCGAACATTCCCCGGCTAGTAGACTCGGGAACGAAATTCATCCTCACATCGGACTACTAGATCCGCAAAACTGCACCAAGCTGAGAGCAGATTGATCAAATCGAGAGTCAGGTACTGGCAAGATCCGCAGAACTTGTTCGCTTTCTCCATTAATGCGGAATCTAAAACACTCTTGTGGCTTTAACACGGTTAGTGAAATCACCAAACTAGTATACGACTATATCAGCATCCGTCCATCCAAGGTTCTCTCGTCGTCTCAGGAATGTATGCCACGATGGGACCAAAGAGTTTGCGCTAATGCGTGCCTTGTGGGTATTTTCATTCCCCTGTTTAAACACGGTAACAAGGTATAAGACAGTATGTCTCTGGCTGTAGTATTCTATATAACTTTCTCAAACTGAGCATTCATGTACAACTCTCTCACGTCTCTAGTAGTCCAAGGGCGCCTCAGGTGTCGACGGCTGAAAATTACTCCCCATTCCTGTCCCCAATCCCAACGAACCCATGCGCCACTGAGAGTATGTATCGAATCCCTCATGCATCCTTGGTAGACCTGGTATGCTCCTTTCGCTGGATCGCCTGCCAAACATGTTCCTCCTTGGGTGGTTGCTGTTCACCTTGGTTTTTATCGGAGGGGTGAAGAGCTGTGCACGGCACATGGGACATGTTGATGATCCTGATTCAACCCATTCCGTCATGCAGGGTGTGTGGAAGATGTGACCGCATTGAGTGACCTGGGAAGCGGGATCCTCGCGTGTGTAGTGCTCGAGGCATATGGAACAGCTGGCTTCGGTGTTGTTGAGCGCACATGTCGCAAGCGGGCTTAGACCGCTTGTAAGGAAGGATGATTTCGAAGTGTAAGGTGCGTTTGATGACGAAGCTACGCCTGTAGCTGCGGGCGTGCGAAATGGCATGGCCATCTTCCTGGTGAAGGCAAAGATTTGTGGTTTCGAGAACTTGGAGTATTGAAAATCCAGGGTCTTGAGACTTCGCAATAGGATTTTTTGTGGTAGCAGGAGTCTTGTTGTAGTAAGAGCTTTGTAGTAAGAGTCTTGCAGTGATGAAAGTCTTCTGTTAGCCCGTGGAGTTTTGTGGTGATGCGATTGCGAATTAAGAGTGTTGTGAGGGAAGTCTGGGAGAGAGAGGAACAATGGCTCTCTTTTCATCGAGGAGGATTTGTGTTGGACCCTGATAACAATATTTTGGGGTGGTTCCGTGGACCAAGGAACGATGATCAGGCGAACCACAGGTGATATAAGACAAATAGTTCACAAAATCTGGGCTTCCCGGAGAGCGATGGTATTGCAGAACGGATAAGCAGTGTGACAAGAGATACGACTTGCTACCTAAGCTTCTTAGCATGGGCAACCAGGCTCTCAATAACTTGCTCAAAAGCATCCTTGTCTCCCAGTGCGCTCTCCAATCTCTTCTGCCAGTACTCAAATACCTCCTTTGCTCTTTCTTGCAGTCCCTTTAAGTGATCAATGTGCATCTTCAGCTCATCGTCCGTCAGCCCTTGCAGCGCTGCATCTGTCGTCGCGCATAGTTGCAAGGTGCTGCTAATGTCCAGTTCTGGAGGCGGCGGTGGACCTTTACGTTTTCGCTCTGGTTTTGAACTTGACGAGTCGATAGACGTAGATGATTCGTTCTCGCGCTTGACTCGTCCCAATGGCCCGCCATTGTTCCGACCGTCGGACGAGGGGCGGGGCGACCGATCCCCGGGTATATGTATTGAAGGGAGAATGAGCTTTTTCTGTTTCGAGGCGGGGAGTATTTCGTCCAGATCCACAGGTACACCTAATGAGACCAAGAACAGTCGCCGTATACGCGAACGAACCCAGTCGGGAGGCTGTAATGGTGGCGGTGCAACCAGTTGCGTCCATAACGAGTGGCTGCGTTCCGAGAGGAATATGGAACGGGTCTCGTCGGGATTGGCCGATATTGTGGGTATGTCATTCTGTACAGGGTACATGTCATCTAGGTAGGGCTGTGTTGCTGTGACGATTTCTTCAAGTGATGTGAGTTGATCAAAGTCTAAGACGGGCTGTGTAATGAAGGGTTAGTCAGACTATCACCATAGCAGGCGGGCAAGGCAGTAGTATATGTGGACTAGAATTGCTGCGACTTACAGGACCTGGCGAGGGGACAGGTACAGGAGGCTGTTCTGGGGGCTTATCAAATGATGTCTCTGCATCGTCCTCGCCTTGCTGAAGCCCATCGTCAAAGTCCCCAAAATCATCGTCACCCTCTTCGCCTTGTTCAAAGTCGTCGAAATCGCCAAAACCATCGTCGTCACCGTCCTCGTCGCCAAAGCCGTCGTCATCTTGCTCAGCGGAGGCATCGGCTTCGGGCACGGTGTCGGCTGCGCCGTCACTGGGGCTTATTGGAGACCTGTTATGCGAGGTTGGTGACCCTTCTTCCGTCAATGGTACGCAGGAGGCACCAAGGAAATGCCCTACGTACCTGGGTTGCTGGGCTGGGTAGGCTCTGGTGCTCTGACAATGACATCAGGCGCAGCATCGGCAAGACGCTGCTGGTGGGCAAGTGTACCGGGAACATCGCCGTAGCTGGGCTGGTCGGGATCGATCTTCTCGACAATCGTCTTTGGCACTGGCGTTCCTCCTGGCGTAAGAGGCCTGTCGCTTACACTAACGCGAGACGCACTGCGACTTCGTGTGCCTTCGGGTACAATCTCCACCTCGTCGGGTACTGCGTCTTGGGTGCGCATGTTGTATGCGTCTGTGCCTGGCACCTCGCCGTGGGCCGGCTCGTCGTCTACTCGCTCAACCCGCGTGATGGGAATGGGCGAGGTCATCTCAGATCGTCCAGGCTGGCCTTCCGAGGCATCGGAGAAGTGTTCGTCGCTCGACTCGGCTGCACTGCATTAGAATTGCTACGGCCGAGTGGAAAGGACGACGTACCCAGCTCTTTCGCACCGGGGTCCTCGAGCTCTACGCTCTTGCGGGGCGGTGCTAGCTCGTCCGGCATATCGAGGATGCTGAATGTTTCTTCACTTGACACGTAAATTTGGTATACACAGGTCGTCGGGGAGTGGTTTTGCTTGGAGCAAGGCGTGGGGGAAGTAAGCTGCAAAGGCGACAAGTACAAGTGCAAGTGCAAGTGCTGCGCCCCGTTGCTTGAGCGTGTCGTCTTGTCTCAGGCACGCTCGATTAGCGGGGAACGAGCGGTCTGGACGCTGCAGCACCGGGAAGGTGGGAACAACAATTCACCGGAGCTAAAGCTTGACCCATGCACTGTTTGTCTAACTTTTGGGTTGCGACGACATATTGATGCGCGTGAGAAGAAGAACCGTTTACGCGCATCCCTTGCAACTCGTCAATTGACGGCCCGACACTCCCATCTACGGGCGCGACACGACTAGACATTCGCGCGTTCCCAGTTATCTCGCCGGCAATAACAGCTTCTTCACCGTCAACACAAACACCAGAGCTCTCCTCCACAGCCGCCATCATGAGCTTCACATTCGGCCAGCAAGGCAACAACAACAACAACAACAACGGCGGCAGCAGCAACACACCAAACAAATCGCTGTTTGGTGCCGCGCCTTCCACGGGCAGCGCGACGCCATCCCTCTTCGGAACCGCGAACAGCAACACCTCGAGCACGCCGGCCAGCGGTGGCCTCTTTGGCTCTGCTGGCGCCAACACAGGCGGCTCAGGTGGTCTTTTCGGCGGCGCATCGAGCACGCCTGCGTCAAAGCCTGGCGGTTTGTTCGGCGGAGGCGGAGCCACACCTGCCGCGTCCTCAACACCAGCTTTTGGCGGAGGCTTTGGTTTCGGCAAGAAGGAGGGCGATGCGCCAAAACCAGCTGGAGGTCTGTTTGGAGGAGCGGCCACTGGCGCACCAACAACGTCTTCTGCGCCCTCATTTGGATTTGGTAACGCGGGTGGTTAGTTCCCAAACACATCTCGCACCTCCAACGCGTCTGCTAACACCGCGCTTAGGTTCGACATCAACAGCTACGCCTGCAACGAACAAGACGTCGCTCCTTCCTTCCACTACCCCAGCTGGTGCCCCTCCGGGTGGAAGCCTGTTTGGACAGAACACCCAGGCTAGTGGAGGCACATCCTCTTTGTTCGGCGGCGCAAAGCCAGCAGCTCCAGCAGCAACCACATCGTCCTCCACACCTAGCCTGTTCGGCGCTACCCCCGCTGCAAAGCCCTCGGGCGGCTTCAGCTTAGGAGGAAACACCGGCACCTCGACCGACGCGAACAAGTCCGCGGCTTCTGCCAGCAACCTTTTTGGAGGCGGAAATCAGTCGACCCCTACTTCTCAAGACACACAGGCTTCTAAGCCTGCGGGTGGCCTCTTTGGTGGACTGGGCAGCACAACCCCCTCCTCGACACCCGCGAAACCTCTAGGAGGGTTCAGTGTGGGTGCCACACCTGCACAGCCAGCTTCCTCGCAGGCTTCTTCTACTCCAGCCTCGGGCTTGAGCCTAGGCGGAAACAACACTGCGTCGTCTGCTTCTGCAACACCTAGTCTGTTCTCGCCTGCAGGAGCTTCCACACCAGCATCTACGGGTGGTGGTTTCAGCTTTGCTAAACCTGCTGCGCCTGCCAGCACGGCTGCAACTACCGGGGCTACAACCACTGCCACAAGCGGTGCACCCACCACAACCGCATCATCGAGCTCGTCCTTGTTCCCCAGCATCGGAGGTGGGCTGGGAGGCGGGAGTGCTTCGTCCGCTGCTCCTGCGACTGCCGCCACCACCACTTCTGGCACCACACCCAGTTTATTTAACAAGCCTGCAGCAAGTGAAGCACCAGCAGCATCGTCTAACACTGCTTCGCAACCAACTCCTTCCCTCGGGGCCACGACCGGAAACAATGCTGCCCAAAGCGGACTTGCTGCGTCAACTGCCGGGCCTGCACCATCGGCTCAATCACGATTGAAGAACAAGTCTATGGACGAGATCATCACACGCTGGGCAGCTGACCTCTCCAAGTACCAGAAAGAATTCCAATCACAGGCTGAGACAGTCGCCTCATGGGATAGGGCCTTGGTTGAGAATTCCGATAAAGTCCGACAACTGTACTCGAAGACTTTCCAAGCTGAGCGTGACGCTGCTGAAGTCGAGAGGCAGCTGACGATGATGGAGGAGAACCAGCAGGAGCTCGATTCGTACCTAGATCGATACGAGAAGGAGATTGACAATCTCATGAAGATGCACGGCGTCAGTGGCAAGAACGAGACCCTACGCGGCCCCGACCAGGAGCGCGAGAGGACGTAAGTGAAAACCTGAGAACTGTCTGCAGCTACGAGATAACTAATGAACCCATAGTTACAAGCTTGCCGAGAAGCTTCAAGACCGCCTCAACGAGCTCAACAAGGATCTCACAGAGATGATTGAGGAGATTAACAATACCTCGCAGACGCTCAGCAAGACAGGCAAGCCAGACGATCCTCTTACCAAGGTCGTTCGTGTTCTCAACACCCAGCTTGCACAGCTTCAACTCATCGATTCCGGTGCTTCGCAGCTTCAGGAGAAGATTACCAAGGCGCAGCGGGAGACACAACGTGTTGGTGCCAACGGCTGGAACGGACTTGGCTCGGATCCTTCAGCCGATTTCATGAACAGCATGCGTGGGGCGAGGGCTTCGCAAAGATTTTAATACAATGGATGAGCAGGATGATGGTATAGGATAGGCACGGTCTTGTGCTTTGGATGATAGGGTATGGTCGCATGCATTGGCGTTATCCAGGCGTTTTTTTCTGCACGGAGAGCCGTGCGTATTCTCGAATCCATAACGTCTCATTGAGAAACAGACCATAAAACTAGTAGCACAACATTGTGTAAAGCATCTATGCTTTCTCTCCCTCCCCTGTCCCAAATGTCCCTTCATCCCCGCCCTTTCCCATAATAGCATTGTGCACAACCCCCCCTTCTAACATTCTCCTGCTCTCAGTCCTTGCCTGCATCCATGCCAACGCCGCCGTCCACGCTGCCATGGCAATGCTGACGGCAATCATAGCCCACATACCCCTGGTAAAGTACGGTGCGAAATTTGCACCGTAGAAGACAATGCTCCACCAGGCGTTGATGGCGTTGCTTCCCATGTTCATACTTGCTATGACCACAGCACGCAGACTGTCTTCTTCGTAGCGTAATACGTCGTTTGCCCAGGCGAAGAAGGTGGCTTGACAGGCATAAACACTGCCTGCCCAATAATACATTGCGAAGTGAATCGTGGTGTTTTGTGGATAGGCGAGAATGAGGGCTGAGGTTACGATACCAGTTATGCCAATCCAGTAGCCGACAAGATAACGTTTCCCGCCCATAAAGTCCGTTAGTGTGGCCCAAAACAAAGTCGAAACAATGCCGACAGCAGGTACTCCGGTAGGATAGTTGTTATTCTGAGCCACGGTATAAGTGTTTGTAGGATGTGAGCGCATGTAAAGTTGCAACAAAGCGTTTGTGCTAAAAGATTCGGTCTCTCCCGCTAGAATCCAGAGGATGACGAAAAAGTACCAATACCACGTTGAGAAGCAATGCTTCAAAAAGGACAAGGATATTGGAGTGCGCTCCGAGACTTCAGGAACGCGGGAGATTGCTAGCGCTTTCTCGGAGGCACTGAGGTAAGGCGCTCGTGTGTTTCTTGGCGTGTCGGGGAAGAGGGCGAAACCGTAGATGGCTACAGGAAGTGTGATGAGTCCGTCGATGACTGAAGAGACTTGGCGTTAGTGAGTTAATTGTAGATGTTGTCAAAACAACTTACTGAAGAGCCATCGCCAACCACTCATCCCCCGGAGGCCGTCCATGCTACTGTGTATACCCGTTTGGATGAAACCACCAATCATAGTGCCAGCAAGACCTGATGCGGTGAATATTCCAGAGCGTTTCCCTAGCTCTTTTTCGGTGTACCAAGAACCAAGAATGTAATGGGTTCCTACGAACGTCGATGATTCGAACAGCGCTTGGAAGAAGCGGATTGCCATGATGTCCTGAGGTTTTTGAGCGGCTGCAGTGACCATTGTCAAGCCTGCCCATGCTACCTAGATTGAATAAGTCACAAAACCCAAGGCGCTTTGGGTTAGAGACGCACCATGCAGGCAGGGAAGAAATAACGAGGCTTGATGTAGTACAGCAGGATGTTACATGGTACTTGCCCTATAGTATACCTAAGTATGTCGAATTAGTATGAGACTATTCATAGTCTTCTTTCATTTATGCTTACTTACCCTACAGTAAAGACGGTGTTGATCTGATTGAGTTGGTTGCCTTTGAAGTCCAGCTCTTCCCTCATACCAGAAACGTACGCATTGTTAAGATTGGTGCGATCAAGATAATTGAGGAAATACATGAGACAGCAGAAAGTAAGGATGAAAAAATCAAGCTTCTGCACCAGCTTGCGCTCGCCTGGCGCATTCTGGTCGCCTCGAAGATAGGCGATGAAGCTGTTGGCCATGTTGGAACGGGTTATTGCACGATTGAGGGCAAAAGTGTTGCGCCCTGTCGCTAGAGATGTGCTGTTGAGCAATGGAAGATGGCTTTGCCTGTTTTCGAACAGCTGTCGCTATCAGTTATGTTTGTAGTATTGGTTATTCTCCGGGTGACATCGTCCGCCCCATGCATCATAGGACCGATAGACGCTGGGGGCAAGATATGGTTGATACTACGCCACTTATGACTGACTCGAGATAGGCATATTCAGTAAGCGTTTTTGCCGATCATATCTCTGTGGTGAAGCGGCTGAATGCCGGTATCGGTTACTTGGGTGTTCGTATCTGAATCTCAACAGGGCAGGTATAACCTCTTGACCAGCGGTAGTCTATCTCGGCCGAAGCAACGGGATGTCTGGTAGCAGTTAGTCTGGGTCGGGTGCGTCCAAAGGTGCGGGGAATGGTATCGTCGACGCCTCCAATGGCTTCGGTTGGGGACCACCACAATGACAGATGGCCGCGGCGCAGACGACCCGAGAGTGGGGAGAATACATTGCGGTAGGGTCATGAGTACTCACTGAAACGCTCGAAGTAACCGTCTTTCAATCTTGTAAACTTATTCACTATTGTTCTTCGATATTGTAGTAGCTTGGCGTTGCGAAAGTCTTAAAGTATGACATCTGAAGCGAATTGGGAGAAAGTTGCTGCGGGGAAGCGCGCAGCTCTCGCGGAATCCATTCCGACCGAATATCGCATACCGCAAGACAAGATACCACCAGAGTCTCAACTCGACGTGACAACATGGCCTAAGGAGTCTGGGTGGTTTACAGCAAACGAGCTTGAGATCACTGAGAGCAGCGCAATCCACATTCTGGACCAGATCGCGTCGAAAACATGGAGCGCCGAAGATGTCACGATCGCGTTCTGCAAACGCGCAGCAGCAGCGCAGCAATTGGTATGGCAGAACCTCCAGGAGACATGTGAATCATTTTAACGTGTGTGTAGACCAATTGCCTTAGCGATGTGTTCTTCAATGAAGCAGTGCAGCAAGCCAAATCCCTCGACGACCATCTCCAGCGAACTGGCAAGACTGTTGGGCCACTCCATGGTCTGCCAATCTCTCTCAAGGACAACTTCAATATAAAGGGAAAAGACAGCACTGTAGGCTTCACCTCATTAGTCAATCAGCCGGCGGAGTACAATGCTACGTTGGTGGATATACTCGAACGGCTGGGCGCAGTCCGGTATTGCAAGACAAATGTGCCGACAGCCATGATGATCGTATGTATGCGCGCAGGCATATATTGGGTTGGAAGTTGACAGGATACAGGCAGAGTCCGTTAATAACACATTCGGACGTACCGTTAATCCGCTTAATCGCAAAGTCACGTCTGGCGGCTCTTCAGGCGGAGAATCAGCCCTCATTGCGTTTGGAGGTAGTCCTTTAGGCGTCGGGACCGACATAGTGAGTTCTATATTATGACGTGTAATCCTCATATCTAACAAGATCAGGGCGGCAGCTTGCGAATCCCGGCAGCATGCACCGGCATCTTCACTCTTCGACCATCTTTCGGTCGCTTTACAACACAGCGATGTAGATCTGGTCTCGCTGGCCAGGAAGCGGTACAGAGCGTCAATGGACCCATGGGAAAGTCGCTTCAGGATATCACCATGTACTCGAAGGCGATTGTCGATGCGGAGCCATGGAAACTAGACCCAAAGATGCTGCCTATCCCGTGGCGGTCAGTTGATGTTCCGGGGAGACTCAAGATAGCGGTCCTTTGGAACGATGGTGTCTGCTTGCCCACACCCCCGGTAACGCGCGCTCTCAAGGAAACGACCGAGAAGCTGAAGAAGGCTGGACATGAAGTTCTGGATTGGAATCCAAGACTACACGGAACTGCGCTGACACTTCTGGTGAGCTACTTTTGGAGCTACACCAGCCCCCAAGCTGACAAGCATAGGGACGAATGTTCGTCGCCGATGGCGGCAAAAGCGTCGAATCATTACTCGGGGCGACAGGCGAGCCATTTCGACCTGAGATGGTTCAGTACAAAGATGCCAAAGAATTGGGCGTATATGACATGTGGAAGCTACATTCAGAGAGATCCGAGCTACAACGGCAGTACCTGGAACAGTGGATGGCGATCGAAGGGCTCGACGCCATCTTAGGTAAGTCGAGCATTTATGTTTGCTGCAAAGCAGTGTTTAACCTTTCTTAGCACCCACGACCCCGTACTCAAGTGTGGCGCATGGCGATTTCAAGTACGTCGGGTATACTGGTGTATATAATGTTGTTGACTATGCCGCCGTATCTTTCCCATGCGGGGTCTCTGTCGACAAAGCAGTCGACAAACACGCGAGTGACTACAAGCCCCAGAGCGACTACTGTCAGGATGCTTATAACAGCTGTAAGCTATACACTGTGCTACCGATGGTTGTGTTCGACAACTGATGAACGACAGATCAACCCGAGCTATTACATGGTCTCCCAGTCAGTCTACAGTAAGTGTTGAATCGTCGTTGCTGAAAAGAGCAATACTGACTCATGCAGGCTGGTCGCGCAACGGCTAGAAGAGGAAAAGGTGCTGGCTATGACTGAGTCAGTACTCCAGGCGATATACTCTTAGTGACATGAAATGCGTGGAACAAGTCCTGCCATCTAAACGTACTTGACAACTCTCTGTTGTGATACGGTCGCTGGATATCGCAGCTTCCTCGTAATTTCAGCAGGATGTTGGCCGCAGAGTGTGCAGCAAGAGCTATCAGTCACGTTAGATAAGTAAACAAAAGATGGGTAATAATAACCTCCGTGTTGCTGAGTTCCAAACAACATCACCTCTACCTTCCACTTCGTCCATCCTTTTCGGCTCAGCTCTACAACAACCAGCTTCTTCTACGCCCTCTGCCTCTGCCGCCCTGCTTGCGTCTATCTGCAAGTAGTCGAAGCTGGTCATCTCATATTCTTCATATTCTTCGCCCTTTCGACCGACTTCTCACTTCACTCTTTGGGCAGTTTGGCCGTTAAGCATCACAGCAGCGTACGATAACCGTCTTCGAAACCCGTGCGCATTCGCCGTCTCAGCCCGAACCAAGCTGGGTTTCACTCCCTGGTATGACTGAGTCTAAAGATAATGCTTCGAAGGTATCGAGCGCACACCTGAAGATGACTACAGCCCCAGAGCGCAAGAAGCTTGCACCACGTACCACGTCGGAAAGACTCCCTTGGCTGACTCACAAGTCTGCTCGGATCGTGACTGCAGCCTTGACAGATGGTCAGAACAGTACAGCCGTGGAGAGCTCATGCAGCTCGCCCATAGATGATCATCAAAGCCCTGCTCAATCACCGTCAACCATTCGTCCTTCTGGCCGCAAAGTATTTGTTACAGGTGCTTCGACACCTGCTATCACGAGCAAACCGATGGCGCGACACAATCGACTGGTGCAAGCAGCTGAGCGCCGACTGTCGTCAGCGGTCCCGAGCAGCCCATCTCCAGTAACAAAGCACCGACTATCCCAGGCGCGTCGAGCCTCGCTGGCAATTGACGCAGTGACTCCATTGAGAGCAGCACGAGCGTCTATACCGCAGTCACACGAATCACAGAAGAGACGTTCTATCGTACATGCCAAGAAAGACGATGAAGAGCCAGAACAAAGCGATCTTTATGAACCTCGCCCTCGAATTGACAGCCTGGCGCCCGTTCCTGATCATCTCCAGCAGTCAAGCACTTCAGATTCAAGCAGCACGCCTCCTGCGACCGTATCGGGAGTAAATATATCCCCCAATCAACCGGCACCGATACCTAGTACATTCGTGGGAGCTATGGATAGGAGTATCAACAACATGGTTGAAGGTTTAGAGGCTATGGTTCAAGAAGCGGTCGAGGTTGCTGAGGTCGCTGATGATCGAAGTCAAGTGGAAGAACTGTGCATAATCATTGAGGGAGCGAAGGGCGCTGTGCATGATGCTTCCCCCGAACCTGGATTTCTCATGACAACCGCACTTCCTCTTAAGGTGTCTGACTCTTCAAGCTCATCTAGTCGCCACCAGAATCTACAGCCGTCTGCCATCGTCCAGCGAGGTGGCATAGATGATGTCGCTCCCAATGTCCGGCTGCCACAAGATGTACCAAGAGCCTCAGTGTCCTACGATTGGGCATACGCGAATCCAGGCGTTCGAAAGCAAGATGGTTCGTCTACTTCGTTATGCTCGTCCAGTGATCATGAAAGCGAGCGAGACCATGTCGATTTCGACACGCGAAGCGATCTGCTCCTGCCAAAGCTGGCTCAAACAGCTCCAAGAGAACACGTCGATTTCGTTCTTCGTCCTGTAGGTAGAGACAAATCTCGCGGTCGGTCTCGCCAACGCATCACTGATAACATTGCGGTGCGTCGAAATCGCCGCTGTCGAAGCCACGAGCATACATCGAGACCTAAAACTCGGCTTGGGCCAAGGGATGACTCGGGCTTCGGTGAGGGAGATACCTCTTTGGATGAGGACGACAGGCTGTCGAAGCCATATGGCACCGAACTTACGGTACGAGGACAATCCCACCATCACACGTTTGGTCTTCGACGACATCACCGCAGACAGCCAATTGCACGAAATTGGTCTGCAGGTAAGAAGCGTCTTACTGCGAGTATTGCGTGTATCAACACAGCTCTGCTTGGTGTCATCGTTGGCATCTATGCGGGTGAAGTGCCTCGCATACAGTATTCCCTGGCGGACGAACGCCACGTCACGATCATAGGTAATGCAGTATTGTACGCTGGGCTTGCTTTTTCGACCTTCTTTGCCTGGACACTACCCCTCCTACATGGACGCAAACCCTATGTCCTCGCTGCTCTCGCAATCGCCTTGCCACTCCAATTTCCCCAAGCAATTGTCGTCAGCGGCTTCCGCAACAAGGACGCGAAGTATCGTGTCGGCCTTTTACTTTCTCGTGGCTTATCTGGGGTCGTTCTCGGATTTGCAAATGTCAATTACATCACTGTGTTGCTTGACCTCTTTGGGGCTTCTCTACAATCCAAAAACCCTCATCAAGAGTTCGTTGTTGCAAACGATGTCCGTCGCCACGGTGGAGGTATGGGCATGTGGCTGGGGCTTTGGTCATGGTGCTGGATCGGGTCTCTGGCCGTCGGCTTCCAAATCGGGGCTGCGATCATCGAAAAGCTGACACCGGACTGGGGGTTCTATATTGTCGTGGTGATCCTCGCTCTTGCCTTGATCTTAAACATCATGACTTCAGAAACGCGACGCGCACCATTCCGGAAGTCGGTGACTGAGGTATATGACAGAGACAAGAACTACATCACAAGGCGTGTGAGCAGGGGTGAAGTGAAATTGCACATCGAAACCGAAGGACCGAAGTATTGGTTCGAGGAAGTATGGGCGGGTATACAGCTTATGGCAATGATGCTGTGTCAACCTGGCTTTCTCGTCCTGGCATTGTACCTGGGATGGATATATGCACAGGTCGTCCTTGTGATCATTTTGCTAGGTGCTCTCCTGTCGCGAGACTACAGATGGAAGCCGACAAAGGTGGGCGCGGGTGTTATATCCATAGCTATCGGCGCCTTGCTTGCGATCCCCCTAACGAAAGCGGGCATCTTCTCTCGGGAGCGAAAGAGCGCATTTCGCACCGACTCCATGACGTTCCAGAAACAAGTCACCTGGTCAAGCCATCTTGTCCGCCGCGCAATCTTCACACTGACACTTCCCCTCATGGGCATGGCGTACACTGTCTCTTCGGCTAGGCGCCCTCAACCATGGCTTGTGCCGATTGTTTTCGCTGGCGCTGTGGGTTTCCTCAGTATTCTCGCCATAGCTGAATGCCACGGCCTGATGATGGAAACGTTCGATACATGTGACCTACAACCTGGAGTCAACACACGACATCGGCTGCAAAGCATGGCTGTACAAGACCGCAGAAGAAGAACGAATTACACGTCCTTTCCCCGTGTCACTGCTGGTATCTTCGCCAGTCAAATCATCGCGTTCATTCTCGCTGCAGTTGCGACTATAGTCGGCGGAAGCATGACGCGCAATCTTGGCGCACAAAAGTCCACAGGGACAACGGCAGGCATCCTCTTTGCTCTCACTGTTCTGCTTATCTTGGTCCTCTGTCGCTTCAAGTCGGTACAGGTCATACCGAACCATACGTTTGGAACTAGACGCGACACGGCAGCCTGGCAAGAGTTCAAAGACCTGGAGAAGGTTGGGCGTGGCAGCGACTGGAAGGCTGTGGTCATTGGAAATCCGAGTGGCAAGATGAGGAGAATGAGTGTGCTTGAGTTGGGAGCACTGAGTCGCTGGACAGAGATCCGGAAGCTAAACTTTCTGATCAAGGGAGTCATGTTGGGACAGGCAAAGGAGAAGAAAGACATGGGAGATGGTTGGTGAAGGTGTTCAGGCATGTTTGAGTATTGCTGGAGAGGTGTTGATTGGGTATCAGAGAGCATTGACCTGAGAGTATACTATAACAACGAAAGCGCATTACCCAAGGCACTACGATTGTAGAGAAGGTAGGAAGCGGCGAGTGAAAGGTGACCTCATATGTGCGACTAGCATGGGATTGTTGAGGTGGTAATGCCAACATCGTTAATCCCCTGAGCCATCCGGGCAAGAGCGTCCGTGCGCGGCTGAAAAACCAAGCGTCACTGCCGAGCTCCATCCACCCTCACGAGCAGACGACCGGCGACACCCCATCTCCCCTTCGTCAATTCACATCAAGATGTCTCTCGCTGCATCACGTGCCGTATTACGGCAATCGACGTTCGCCGTCCGCCGCGCTGGCATCCGCAATGCCTCGACGACCGCCGAAGCCACCAACACCGTAAAGGAAACCGCGTCAAAGGCACAGTCCAAGGCATCAGAGGGTCTCACCAAGGTCACAAGCTCCGCGAGCTCTGCGGCGTCGGGTGCCGGTCAAGCCGTCAACAATGCGACACAGCAAGCCACTGGACGGGTAGGAAGGATGGTCAACTTCGTGCAAGGTCAGTCACCCCATCTCAAAGGCGGGGGAGCGTGCCAATTGGCCATGGGAGCATTGCGTCTAGTACCAAGAGCCGGGATACCAGAACATGAAGCGCATTGGTTTATCCGTGCAGCTTCACATGGCTTATCAACCGCAGCCATGTTTGTAGAGTTGGACCGTGATAGACGTTGGGCAGGAATTCTGATGCAGCATGATACTCCATCCGGAATCACACACTGACATTATCATAGGACTGGTTCCCAAGGCTACCTACTACGGAAGGGTCGGACTTGAGCTCGGCAAGCTCATTGCCCACCAACGAAGCATGCAACCACCGTAGGCCTCCCACAAGCCCGGCTTGGCATGCTGGAATATCGGAATAATTACTGACTGCTTACAGATCCATCCAGACTATGCAGAACTACATCCAGCCCGCATTGAACGCTCTCCGCAACCCCAGCTCCCTCTTCAACCGCGTAGCCAGCGAGGCCAACAGCGCCGCCCAGCAACCCGCCAACGTCCTTGCGCAAGTTCGGAACATGCCCCGCGAACAGTGGTACTCTATGGGTGTTGTTTTTGCCGAGGTCATCGGTTTCTTCTCCGTTGGCGAGATCATTGGCCGATTCAAGCTTGTTGGCTACCGGCAGAAGAAGGACGAGCACCACTGAGTGCGGTGAGCTTGAGGGATGAGCTTAGGAAAGCTACGACACGACATTTCAGCATGCACTAGGTTCGAGAGGTAGTGGGGAGGGCTACGAGGGGCTGGTGAGGAAGGAAACACTGTACGATTTCGCGGGCAGGGAAGCTGAGCAAGTGTGTTTGCGGTGCGTTCGGGGTGGTAGGGATCCGATACTGTATACTGCACATACCTCTGATTTAGATTCCATTTTCTACATGTGCAATTATTGGCAATGCATCTACTTCAGTACCACGACAATAGTAGCATAGCAGTAGCAGGTTACACGTGCATGCTCGAATGATCGGCGCTAGTTGCGCCGAATCGCCGCGGCCCAATTATTTTTCTGAGCGCGCAATCGAACTTTTGCAGTCCGCGCAGCAGCAACCCAAGACGTGATGATGCCAAGGACATGATCACTCTTGCTGAACATCTTTCCAGCCTACCGCCACTATGAACGTGTTTAAACTCCTCTCGCGATCCTCGAAAGCGGCGCAGACGTCGCCCGCGCAAAAGCTTCCTTCCTCCGGCGCCGTCGCAAACCCGCAGCTGTTCGGCCACGACGAGCCAACACACCCCTCGGACACGTCGAATACTAGTCGCAAAAGGAAAAGGGGGCAGAATCTGGCAGACGCATCTGCGAGCGCAACTGAATTACCCGCCGATCTCGACTTCTTTGGCGGCGGTGCAAGCAAAGATTCAGAGTCAAGTGGAAACACTCTTTCCAAGAAGCAGAGGAAGAAGCAGAAGCAGCAAGAGCGCAAAGAGGAAGCTATCCTTCAGGAAGGCGCAGGCGAAATAGAGGAGGAGCCATACAATGCGGACGAGTGCAAGAGGGTACTGCGCTCGCATAAGCTAAAGGTTGCAATACTCGACGATTTTGCGACACAAGTAGAAGAGCCAAGTAAAGAAAAGAAGTCGAAGAAGAGAAAGAAGGAGAAGGAGATCAAGGAAAAGAAGAAGAATGCGAACAGATCCCTCTATCCACAACCCCTTGTCGAGTTTGCCCAACTACGAACACGTTACGGTATATCGAGACGTTTGGCGGAGAACATAGCAGAGCAAGGGTACAAGCTACCTACTGAAGTTCAGCTTGGCGCTTTACCGTTGCTACTGGGCAGCAAGGGCCGCAAGGTTACTGGCGACGTCGAAGGCTTGTCTGGTGCTGAGTTCAATGGAGACATTGATCTTCTGACAGTAGCGCCTACGGGCAGTGGAAAGACAATGGCGTTCCTGATACCCATCATCGACTCACTACTCGCGGAGAGCAGCACTACGGACATTAGGGAGGGTCCACGCGCCATTGTCCTCGCCCCTACTAGAGAGCTTGCGGCGCAGATTGTCAACGAGGCGAGGAAATTGGCAAAAGGCACGGCAATCAAGGCTACACTCATGAGGAAGGGCATGCAAGTCGTGCAAGAACCAGAAAAGGAGATACCTGAGGATACAGTGGATGCGGTTGACGCGTCCGAAAATGACGAAAGTGATTCTCAAACTGACGACGAAGGGGCGGCAGCACCAAAGAAGAAGCAGGCTAGTCAAAGGGCAGAACTTGTGAAAGCCGCCATCCTAGTCGCGACGCCGCTTGCTCTGCTCAACGCACTGAAGCGCAGGAACAGCACTGTTGCGAACATTCCTAGCGCATCTCAGCTTGTGCTTGATGAAGCAGACGTCCTCCTCGATCCCCTCTTCCGCGAACAAACGCTCGCGATATGGAATGCTTGCACAAATCCCAGGCTTCGAATTGGTCTATGGTCAGCGACCATGGGCTCCAATATCGATAGTCTGACGACATCTACCCTGAACGACCGCTGGACTGCCCTCTCCGCTTCACAGTCCGACCTTCCTCGGCGACCACCGCTCATCCGGCTCGTCGTTGGACTCAAAGACTCCGCTATACCCAATATTTCACATCAATTAACTTATGCCGCTACCGAGCAAGGCAAGCTTCTTGGTCTGCGTCAGTTACTCCATCCGACTTCCGTCTTCACCAACTCGAACCAGCCCACGCTCCGCCCACCGTTCCTAGTCTTTACACAAACGATACCCCGAGCCATTGCACTTCACTCAGAGCTCCTCTACGATATACCCCCAGAAGCAGGCGGTAGCTCGCGCATCGCTGTTCTACACGCCGATCTATCCTCGTCCGCCCGCGATAGCATAATGACGCGCTTCCGAAAGGGCGAAATCTGGGTTCTCATAACCACAGACCTTCTAGCCCGCGGCGTAGACTTCCGCGGTCTAAACGGCGTCGTAAATTACGACGTACCCACCTCCGCAGCTGGCTACGTCCACCGCGTAGGCCGCACTGGACGTGCCGGTCGTCAAGGCGGTGTCGCAGTCACATTCTACACACAAGACGATATCCCCTATGTCAAGCTCATTGCCAACGTTATCCGCGCTTCTGAGAAGTTAAGGGGACTTGGTGATGAAGAAGGGAGTGTCAAACAGTGGATGCTCGATGCACTGCCTACGCCGAGCAAGAGGGATAGGCAGCTCCTCAAGAAGAGGGGTGTTGAGGCTAGACGTACGGCAAAGGGGAAGGATGTGAAGCCTGAGAGCAGAATTAGTAGTAAGAGTGGGTATGATAGGAAAATTGAGAATAAGAAGAGAGAGGCTAGGGAGGCGGCAAAGAAGAGAGGAAGTACAGTCGTAGGGGGTGGTAGCGATGCGGAGAGTGCTTTTGAGGGGTATGAGTAGATTGGACTGGGTCATCCATTGCCATAAATGAGATATATGTCTGAACAGTACATATGTTGTCTGTGACACTGTCCGCATCGCTGTGCATGACACTGGCTTTCCAAATGTTGAACCTCTTCCATGCCTTGGTCCTCGATAACGGATAATTACACGTTTTTATGATCTTATCTCCAACCAATATATACATGCTACTAGAACTCGACGTACCATTATAACCCGCACTTTTGTGCACTGCTCTTGAGGTTGTTACAAGTCAATCAAAGTGATGACGGAAATTTCGGACTTCACATCTTTTTTGTATCTCTCGCTCTAGAATTCTTGGTGGGCGATAATCTTTTTACAATCTTTGTTGCAGATCTCAAGGTATGTTGTGATTCCAGAAAGGCTTCCGAGAGCTTGGATCCCCGAAGGTGTGAGATTTGCTTTTTTGTTAGCGTTCCCAAGCCCTCACACCTACGGGTGTGTCCGCCAATTTGTTTTCGACCCGCGGTTAGATCGATAGTAAGTGGTTTTTGTCTACTGTGGGAAAGACACGTCTTCCATGCTGGAGTATAACGGGTATATCAGGGTCTTTTCGCTTGTATCGATTAGGAGGCGACTAGCCATGTGTAAAGATCAATGCAATTCGTTTCTCTCACGAATCCGGGGCAATGGATCTGAATTAGATAACTCGAACCGAATGTATGCGACTTGCGCTCTTGTCAGTTTCTGCACATGTGAAACTAGTTTTTTGAAAATCGCAGTAAAGTAGGGAGCGGCTTTGACGTGTCGGTGATCTTCAAGGCTCAAACTGCAGTGTTGTCTTTTCCGCCGGCATGATCCATGGAGCTGCTGCAGCATCGAAAGGGTTTCAGAAAAAGCAAGTACCGTCTCGCGCATTTCATGGGAAAAAGCATATCCAGATCCACTTCCCGTCCGCGGTCTGGTGCATCTGACTACTGTATCCTTCGCTTAGATGGCACCCTGAGGTCTGTCGAGAGTCAACCTCGGCCCACTCTGGTGGCTTTCGGTCCATATGACCTGCCTTTCTGGTGCATGCCATCGGGCCACCCATCCCGATATCTGTTCACCAACATTGGAAATGAGAGTGGTAGTTGATGCGGCCTGGCGTGGGCCTTTCACGGCACCCATTCTGTTGATCAAGGGTGTGAGGGCATGCGAGCCTTGTGTGACGGCGGTCTTCAACTCCATATCCACTCAAATCCCTCAGATTTTACTTCTCGATCGGTGGAGTTGCGGAACCGCGCTATGAGGCCATTTCCGGTCGGCGTCCTGCTCCGAACTCCAATCCCAAGATTCTCAGTATTAGCAATGTGACCACCATGCTTACGCAGCTTGTGAAGACTTTTGCTGAGTGGCCAACGAGCTGATGAATCGGAGGAAACAGGCAAAGTACTGCTGTGAAACCACGTGGTGCAACAAAGAAATGTGCTGAGGTTGGTGGTCGAGCGGGCGAGAACTGTGTTCACTTATCCATCTGCGAGTTGGTTCATAGATCAAAACGCTTCTGAGCACGCAATCAGCTTCTGGCTTATGCAAACCTCTAATGGCGCTTCGTTCGGCTCGTGTTTCCTTACTGATAAGCAGGCCGTGTGGAGGGCGCTCACACCACCCCGCATCCCACAGCCTAATCGCGAGCTGTCCAAACGTGACCAAAAGTGTGATGTTGCCGAAGTATGCAGCTTTTCTGTGCATATGCGGCGATGTCGTTCGATGAGTCAGATTTTTAAATTCGAAGGATTCGGTGTCTGTTCATGGAACGGTTCAAGACCGATAATTGGCAAGCTCGTCTATCGCGTCTATCCTGTCAGTTGCCTGAGACGCCCAAAGGCGTTTTGAGGCGTACGGATACGGGTAGCAGCAGGATCGTAAAGTTGCCGCTGTCGTGTTCAGACCAGGAAGCCAAGAAACGTGGGACTTTGCCGGTACACTCGTGCAACCGTGTCGCAGTCCAGTAGTTCACCATACCTGTCTGTGATGACGCGGACTAAATTCTACTCTTGACCGGCTGGCTCTTTTGTGTGCTTCTTTCGATAGCGCAACATAGCAAGTTGATTCGATGACATGTTCCAGTACTGGTGTGATGATATGGAGTCTCGTGCCACATACCTATCTAGCTCGGCATCGACCTACTTACCAATCTTTAGCCTTTAGAAGGTATATGCTTGTCCTTCAGGTAGGCCTAAATTTTGTAGGCGAACCAGGGTAAACGAAATGCAGGCCAAGCAAGGGCTTATGATGGCGTGCATACGGCAAGGGCGCAGGCCCAGGGTCGGCTGCGGTTCGAAGTTGGTGTATGCTGAAAATCTCAACAAAATGTTATGAGCCATTGGAACGTACTGAAGACTTCCTATTAATTTTGTGCCGAGCAGAAAACTGTAGAATAACGAGAACCGTGCGACGGGGTTCTTCGAGGAGTTTTGTCGAAGAGGTTGATGTCCACGCAACCAGCTAGTTGTGAGAGCTTTCTGTTGACAATTCATTGATTTAGCATCTAACGTAGCTTTGAAAGACGGTATCCATGGAGAAGGAATATTGAGCTGAGTCAAGATTGTCTAAACCCAATCGGTTCGCATTAATAGCTGACATGATATACATGTTTGCCAACGCTTAATATATGGCCGAAACCAGAAATATCCTACCCGGTGTGGTTGTCCTCGCAGCATGCTCAGCGCCACGGGCGGGTACCGCCTATATAAGCTTGCGATGGGGGTTTTGCTGTTTCAGTAATACTTGTGGTTGGATCAGTCAGCTTAAAGGAAAAAGCTTATGTCCTGATAGACATCCCGAGCACGTGCTGCCTGGAGCAGCCACTCCGGTGTATCATGGTATATGCACGACATCAGAGATCGACCGACGTCGTATTAGTCGGCCACCCGCATCGCTTGGCAGTCTTGTATCATGGGACTAGATCGAGATGTGTGCTGAAGCTGCTAGCAACCGTTCTGCTCATCAGGGCATGCGACATTATTGCCAATCCGGAATGTACGAAGTGTGTGCCTCTTTGGGATGTCAGCAAAAGTCAGTATAGACACCAAAGACTAGGGACTGAAGACGTCTGTTCTTAGTTTCTTCGAAAGGATCAGCATATGCAGCTAAGTGTTCTTCACACCGTTCGCAAAGGGTAAGCAGGGCCGTGGTTATGCAATAGGATATAAGCTCTGCGGGCGGTTTTGGGGTCAGGGATATGCAGCCGCATACAGAATATGGATAAGGACATTCGCTATAGCCTCCGACCCTGGTCAGCTTATAGTGGCCTCCAATTTCCGGCAGTGCGGGAGATGTCCAGTCCAATATGACGCGGCCGACATGCGCCTCAGCTGGAATGCTGCACACGGTATTTGGAGGTGTACGGGCCATTTTTGGCCGCACTGAGGTGTCGCGCGACCCCTTAGGCTGATTCGCCGCCGTGGTGGTATTATGGTCCAAAGGCGAGATAAATAGTGACGTGTGAGGGCCTGCATCCATGGCTCGGTTAGAAGGTGGTGTGAGTGTGTGGGGAACAAAGTCAAGAGCGCTTCAGGACTGGCGATCAACACCACTGATTAGCGCGTCGCTAGCGTCCTCCAGGGATTCTCCATGACCCTGGCCCCCGCGCGGACAGCCAGACATCGTACGAGAGACAGTAGCGGGATTAGATACATTGTTATGTTTAGCATATATCTCTACGCTTGACTGAACGCGTCGCTGAGTGCATGAGGGTGTGGATCGTTTGTTGGCGAGTACGATAGGGCACCTAGGTGCGCAGGTGCACACTGATCGGCGCTAGTCCTTCAGTCGATCCCAAGCTGTTGTAGCTCACCAGGCCAGCAACCACCACCACTTGACCCGTCGTCATCCGTAACCAACCCACTTCTTTCGCCTTACAGTCTTGCCAAATCGCACCATTACGTGTTTCTTCCTAGCCGAGCCTCAAAGCACACAGAAACAAGCACTATTGTGCCTCCTTTCCGGACAGTTTCCTTGTCTTAGGAGTTCCACTTTCGGTACTCGGAGGCAATAGTACTACCCCCCAAAAAATACTTGAAATGCCTGAGGATACAAGACGTTCTATCCATCGACTGAATGCTGCAAGTGTTGCCGCTCATAGATGTACTATAGGAATGACCGGAGTGAACCCCAAGGGACCTGCGGCAAAGCCCCCGGCCAGCAACAGCGCCGTTGGAAACCGATAATCGTATTAACTCCATGATATCACGAAGAGTTGGAAACACCGAGATTTCCCTCAGGGTCATCCCCGTTTACAGAGCTCACATGGCAAGCTGGGCAAGAGCCAAATCGGTGTACCAAAAGGTCATTTGGACACCTTGCGTTGAGACCATACGGCTTCTGTGCTGAGGGTTTGCAACGATACAAAGATTTATAGTGCCACTATCCAAGTCATCTGGCACATCTTTGGGCGAGAAGGTTGCACGCCCTAGCTATTGTCCCAAGCTCCCGAGTAGTGCGAAGCATCAAAACCATCCTCAGCCTTGCTCAGCTTCCGGTTACTTACAGAACGCTCTTCCCGAAAGCGACATGACCGCTTAGGAATCATGCGGAGGGAAATCGCGGTAAGTCTTTCTTGTCAAGGCAGACTCGCGGTGTCATACGATTTTAGACCTTATGAGGACTATTGTTGAAGGAAAATGCGCCAGTTCGCGTTTGGAACATCAACGTCCCCCATCCATTTTTCATCTGAATAGCAGACTTGGTAAATAGTATCGTTTACTTTGTCTGATCATAGTCAACCGTCCTTTGTTGCATTGGAGCAGACACGTGTGGCGGCTTGATGGAGCGATTGAATGTGTAAAGATCTCCTTGAAACTATCAGGAATGTATAATTGGAGTTGGACAGCTACCCTTCAGAAGTTGAGCGCTTTCTATTTGATAAATCAACCGAACCAAGGATAGGATATACTTGAATTGGTCTATGCATATGCCTATTGTCCTTCTCGTTGACAGCATCATTTATTGGGCGTTATGTGATTGATTTCTAGAAGTCGAGTATTTCATCTCGAACTCACTCATCGTGGGAAGACCCCCTGGATGCCAAGAAATGCCGACAACAATAGTACAAATAGCAGTACACAACTGTGCTTGAGCCTCCACAGCGCCAGACCCTGTCTCGTCTGTGGCGCAGGCGCGTAAAAGTGTTAACATTCGTGTACGGCTCTGGCTTTCGCGAGGAAGCGGCAAGCGATCCGCACTATGCGGAGGATCAGCTTTGCCCGAGCCTGTGGTTGATGACGCAATATCCGCAAGTGTCCTGACAGCTGTCATTTTGTACCCATGAGAATTGGTGTTTGCCATACTTGAGGTTCGGGCATGATCACCGGTCGAGATTACGACTTTGTCCCACCTTGATGACAGCTAGCCTAGTGTGTGGGTTGGACAAGGTGATATATTACCATACAGCATCGCTGATCCAAGATAGATATTCCACATCTGCTCTGTTGGAAGCCGGATGTAGACATTGACAAGACCGAAAGGTAAGGCTTCATGCAGGGAAGCGCCAGCAGCCATGACCCATCTTTCGCTCGATCACGCCCACCCACCTTTGTAAATTACATGCAGCATGCACAAGCAAGCCTTTTACATGGTTGACAACAAGGTAATTGGATGCGCGTATGTCTTCCCGCGGCCCGACGTTTGGATCTGCATGAGCATGGTATAAACCCCGTCTCTGCAGCGTCCTACACAACCTTGGAGTTTGAGGCAGGCGTACCCGGACCTTGTATCTCTTCATCCGGTGCAGGTACCTTTCCAATACTGTGGTCGAGCGGGACTGAGACGATAATTACAGTCAAGCTGAGGCAACGTAGCAGTAAGGTCCAGGCGACTGGCTGCTGTATAGGGTAATGTCTCCGACGAGAAGGCCATCGGTCAACGTACGACCAATACAGGCTACTAGTGCTTGGACGAACGGAGCACGCCTACAATGCGGACCGGCGAAGCACATGGTAACATAATTCTCGCAGCGGCTGACCGTAGCAAGCCGGCGCTGTGGCAGGTGGCTCGGTTGCAGCAAACGGGCAATCGAGTTAATCAATCGAGCAGCCCCGGAATTTTTCCCGTTGGCCAGCGGCAGCGAAACAACAACGAAGGCTGCTGTAGCAGAGAGATTGTGGATGAGTGGTAATAACTAATTAGCCGTGCCGGAAGCATGTACGAACGGAGGATGAAGACGCCAGCCCTGCCGCCAAAAGGTAAGGAAGCGCCTATCGTCGCTATTGCGCCACGCTTGGTAAAATCCGCTTGCAGCGGCTAGTGCATGGGACTCTGAGAGCAGAGAGTGGGCAATTCAGGCCTAGAGCCATTGCCCTCAGGATGGTCTGGCGCCAAGCGGGGTCACATAGTGACCAGGACCCATCGATCATCAGCCGCATCGTTCGTAGCCCGCGCGTCGGCTCCGTATCGCAGCGCTGGCGGCGTCAGGAGGACCAGTGGGCGATGGCACAGCCATGTCAAGATTAGTGGTAGTGGATGGCGCGATGAGGTGAGAGCAGTGGGGAGGCGTGCTGTCTCGTGCCCCAACGGCAACAAGACCGGAGCGACCGCGGGGCGGTTACAGTGAGGGCCCTTGTCAGCAATGCACCACGATGCAAGTCGATCCTTGAAGCGCTGCACCTAAGGTGCCTAGGGATATGCGAGCGATTCAACGGCTGGCGGGATCCAAGCATGACGCTCGAGCTCAGTGGGCGCATTCGCTATTCCCGACTCGTACACACCCTGGTCGCTACTGGAATTTCGCAACTACCTCATGCTCCAGCCATGTTCACACTACCCCAAAGTCTGCTAAGGGAATCTCATGCAGCTTAAACAGCGCCGGGAAGCGAAACATGTCCTCGCCGCCCTAGCCCGCTCGCAAGCATCTGTTTAAATACCTGTCACTTCCGCTGCTTCCCCGATGCAAGCGGCTTTTCACTCCCACCATTCGATGTGATCTTCGTTTACCGTCCACCGTCGTAGTTCACGTTTCGCACTACCACACTCGTTGGCCGTTACCATGTTCTCCTTTCCATTAGGCTTGTTCCCCAATTGGAGTTGGTTCTGTATCTTTTTGGCGCTCTTGTATGTCAACCACGGCTGCCATGAATGGCCTTCCCCGCACTTTGGACGACACTGACTCGCTACCACAGTTTGTTTCGATATGTCAGACTATGGGTTAACCTGGCGAGCAACTGGACCTACACGCCCATCCAGCCAGTCGATGACCCGACCATCACATCCAAGGACATGACTGTCATCATCCCGACAGTTGCCGAAAACCTTCAGCAGTTGAAAGAGACGGTCCAAAGCGCATACCGTCTCGAGCCATTGGAACTTCTCCTCGTCACACCCGACTCGCGAGTGAAGCGTGTGTATCAGATGGTGGAAGAGCTGGGCAGCCCCAAGATCATCCAAGTCCTATCAGTCAGTCAGGCCAACAAGCGTCGACAGCTATGCCGAGCCATCCCCGAAGTCGAGACCAAGATTACCCTCCTCCTTGACGACGACGTGTGGTTACCCGAGAAGTTTACCAAATGGATTCTTGCCCCCTTTGAGGATCCACGTGTTGGAGGTGTTGGTACCAACCAGCAGATCCGCCGCTTCAACCGCTCCAACATCTGGGAGTTCTTGGGTGCCATCTACCTGGTCAGGAGGAACTTTGACTGTACAGCTTGCAACTGGATAGACGGTGGCCTACCATGCTTGTCTGGACGCGCGGTTGCCTATCGTTCCGAGATCCTACAAGACCCCAATTTTACCTACGGCTTCACACATGAGACATGGGGCAGCGATCATTTCTTGAATGCCGATGACGACAACTTCATCACGCGCTGGTTGTTTTCACACAACTGGAAGATCCAGATGCAAAACCACCGCGAGTGCGAGGTCGAGACAACACTCGAGGACGACTCGAAGTATCTGCGTCAATGTCTGCGTTGGGTCCGCTCCAATTGGAGGAGCAACCTGACTAGCTTGACAGAGGGTTACATGTGGATGGTGAGTGCCGCTAGTTCCAATATTTGCACAGATTTCGCGTTGTTGGACGCCAAGCCAGCCCCTCTTTTGCCTGCGCCGATTCGTACTACCTTTGCTAATCCTTGCGCCATAGAACTACCCATGGTCCCTCTACGCCGTCTTCCAGACAACGCTTACGCAATGGGCCTTCCTCCTTGATTGCGCCCTGTTCGTCTCAGTCTACCTGGCGCTGCTGGAGGCAGGATACTACGCAGCAGAGGATGACAAGCAAGCTCACGCGGACAAGTGGCAGCGCTCGCTTTTCTGGGCCCTGTTCATTGCGCACTGGGTCTTCGCGAAGACGATCAAGCTAATTCCCCATTTGTTAAGAAACCCGGGCGACGTCCGCTTCGTCCCGGTCTCGATTCTTTTCGGTTATTTCCACAATCTCATCAAGCTCTACGGCTGCATCACCGTGACAGAGGTATGTCGTGATTCACGCACCATCGCGTTCCCTTCCACATAGCTAACAGCTGGCCAACAGACCACATGGGGTACTCGCGAGGGTGCAGATGCCGACGACAACATCAGAATGTTGCCTATCCCACCCATGGCCACCATTACCCCTCCCCTGACGCCGCCGCCAGGCGGACGCGTGCTTCGCGAGCGAGGCGCCGGTTTTCCGATGATGAACTAGACGACGATTTCCATTTTTAGTCGGCATTCCAGGCCTCGGCTGCAGTTTTTGATGCAGTAATGTTAGACGCATCTGAGTTTGAAGCATTGCATCTACCAGTACACGGAAGGTAGAGCAACGCTATGTTGTTTCATACTATTGAGCGTGGCAGCTCTCGGATACCAAAATGGGCCCGGCCGGATGCAAGGTGTTCAAGGAGTTTTACGGATATGGACGAGTTTGCAGCGTCTTCCCATGCGCGATGTTGGTGAATACCCAACCATGTAGTTTATGCAAAAGTCACAGCAAATGACAATGATGATGACCGTTGAAACAGTGCCTTCTCTACACGCTCGTGTCGCACGCGACTGCTTTGGGAACACGTTTGACATTTGTGCAACCGCGGCACAAAAACTCCATCCCAACATCACATCCTGTTTCCCGAGCAACACACGACCCCCCTGGTCAGTCGTCTTAGGCGTCCTACCCGCGCTGCACGGTCTCCAAGTAGCGCGAACCATCACCCGCATCGAGGACATCGCCTGCTTCATCGTTTAGGGTAAAGATGTGGGAGTCTGGGCCGCGTCGAGACAAATAGCGGCACGTTATCTGAGACAGACGCACTACGAAGAATACAGGCAGGCAATACTCCCGACGAACCACTCCAAGACGGCAGGTGCGAAGAGCATGTACCTGGGTACCCCTCGGTTTACGGGATAAGGAATTGATGAACCCACTCCCCAAGTCTCGGAACAACCTCGTATCTCCGCTTTCGGCCATGGCCCGCAGAATCGTTTAATCCATGGCTTTTGGGCAATGTCACTCTCGCAGCTGGCGCTTTTTCACACCAGTCGCTCCTTTCTTCTACTGCGGCCGTGTACTCCGTTCAACATCGGCTGCAGTAAGCTTTCGAGGGTTAACGACGCTCTAGGACATTCCACTCTCCTATCATGACCCGATGGCGCTGAAAAGTCGATGGCGTCCAAAGGTCTTCCCACCAACGAAGACGCCCACTCAAGCGGGCCTGCATGCTGCACGTCCTAGCTGAAGCTTCAAGGGAAACCATGCCGGCGCCGAACTTCTCATGCACACTTGCATCGCTGGCCCTCATCAAACATCATCGTGCGTCGCGGCAATTTTCCTCACTGCCCACGACAAAAATTCTACGTCTTGTAAACAGGGACGATGACGGACGACAGATGCATGAGCCCTGGTCTTCTAGCGAGCCAGCAAATCGTACGGAAGAGACCCTTTGCTCAAACCTTATGCTGGTCATCCCGCTCCCGCAGGCCTGTGTGTCCAGAGCCAAGCACCTGCGCTAGGCTGGCGCTGTCCGCGGCGCGACGCCTGACCCATTTCTCCACCTCTCGTCATAGCTGCCCACCACTGCGCACGCAGCATTCACAACAGATGGGACAGCAAGCATCGAACAGCACACATGTACATTGAGACTCCATAACCAAGCTGCTACAAGTCCCTGTGCCGCATCCCCGATGCAACACGCTGTAGACCAGTTAGGCACGGACTTGCAGTTCGACACTCGCGTGCCGTGCCCCAGAGCATTTACTAGTACCGGGTGGAACATTGTTATTGGTGCCTGGCTGATCAAAAGTACTTCAAATGCTCAGGTGCAGACTGGGCGAGCGCCACACACTAGCCGAGCTGGTGATGACCATCTCCAATCGAGATGACATGACTGCTTAATATACACAATTGCAAGATGGCGTAACATACTTGCATCTCCATGTAATACAACATGGGTCGGGATACCTAACGACTGCAGCGCAATCACCTTGCATGTCCGGACAATTGTCTTTCGCTCGATCTTGCTTGTCAGCATCCGAGACGTTGTCCAAGCAGCTGGGTCGAAGGCGAAAACTCTGCACATCTCGCTTCACGCGCGAGACACGCTGTCGGGACAAACATAAGCATGCAAAAACATTCACATGCCTTTCACATTTATCCAGTTATCTTGCTCCAGGGACCTTATGCGCGAAGCTCCAAATTACTCGTACACGTTCAAGAAAGAGGGCATGGGCCGTCATGCAATGCTTACAATACCCACTTCACTCTTGCCAGGGCGGATTGCGCTAATGTCATGTTGGCTAATACTGCGACAGCAAAGACTGTGTACTTGCGGAGTCCCATCGACTTCCTTAGCCCCTACAGATGCTGACCCTCTGACGACATCGGACATCTAGCCTAAGTTCCAAAAGGCCCAGATCTGCTCCGTAGGTTATATGAAGCTACTGATCATGCAAGCTTTGGATCTGCTCATGATCGTGTCATGTTTGTCTGACACAAAGGCTGGAGCCGTCAAGGGCAAAGCTCGACAGTCCCGCGACTCCGCAACTGACAGCAACTTTCAAGTTCAACATACGCATGCAGCTCACTCGACATCCGCAATCCCTTCTGCTACTGCACCTGGACTGCTTGATTGAAGTATCTTAATTGCCACCTTTCGACCACAACCTGTCCCTAAGGGATAAGCCCTGAAGTTAGGCGCATCCGAGGTAGCGTCGCGCCGTGCCGGTCGTGAACCGAGATCCAGCGGCAAGCACGAGCTGCAAATCATTCTGAGTCAGGACCCTTTGCATTGGTGGTGCAGTTATGCCCGTATGTTGTTCGTCACGGTACAGCCTCGGATTTATCTACTGGGAAGGCCTTCGTCTCGGTGCAGGGGTCACGTGCTCAGATACGATCTGACCAGTCAGTCACGAAATCTCTAAGTATCCAGGAACGTTGCAACGTCGAATTGTGGGGAAGATGCCATATATGTCATCGTCATCGTTTTGACGTACGGCCATGAACTCCACTGGCTTGCGCGTCGATTAATACCGCAGGTATAGGTGGCCTTTTAGGAACCCTTACTAGCCATTCTTAGGCTCGGCGCGACTCTTGTAGAATAGATCCGATCAAGCCTTGCCCACTACGGACCCCGGAGCAAGCGTTACTTTTTCCATGGTTCGTCGATCTTAGATGACGACGTCGTACAATGTCCTCACATGATCATTGTCATCAGCCTACACTAAGAGGCAAGACTTTCTGTCATGGCAAGACCCTGCAGCTACAAGTCAGCCTCAAACAACCAAAGCCATATCCCATTCAAAGGTGCATCTCGATATTATCAGCCACGAAAGCAAATCGTCAATTGCTCGCTCACTAATGGTCGGTCATTTGAACCGAGCGAGCCGCAACACGTACCTCTACTCCACGGCTACAAATGCGCTAAAATGACGTGCATCCCAACTGAGCCATCGCTGACTCGGCGGAAAAAAAACATCAAGGGTCTTGCCTGTCTTCTCCACATTCGCGGCTACTTTCGCTGCATCCAGACTTTTCACCCCACCCTCTTCTCGCACTCAAGATCAAAACAGCCGGACGACCTCTCGGTCCTTGATCATGATTTTAGGCGTTCGGCGCCGCGCGAGTCAGCTGGTAACACTTAACGTCATACATCGCGGGACGACGCCGCCAGACATTCCCATCGTATTTTGAAAAGACTACTCCGATACTAGGCCCACTCGCTGATAGATACTGGCGGATGATGGGCAAACGGGTGTGGGTACAATAACAACTAGTGCCCAGCAGAATTGTGCCATAATGCACTGAAGTGGTAAGCGCTGAGGTGATGTTAGAGACCCAACAGCAATGGTCCATCCGGAGACCCTCTCTTTTGCAAATACAGAGAGGGTCCTGCTGACATTGGTGGAGTTCACTAAAAGCTGAGGTCAATCGGACTGGAGACGCTCAGCCACCACACTGTCACAGTTTGACAGCTCGGCCATACATCTAATTCGCGCATGATGCGAGCTGCCGATACAAGAACTTCGGCAGATGCAGAAAACAGGATCCCCAGTCACATGTCAAGCTCCATCAAAATACAGGGACATTGCAGAGCCTCACATATGCACGACTTCTGAAAATTGTTTGTTGAGCTGCGCGCTGTACTATCGGTGCTTCTCCGGCCCTCTTTGCTCCGCTTACCCCTCCTTCGCTTCCAAACAATCACGGGAATTACTCTGCTTTCCACGCAGTCAAGGGCAAAGCACCAGGGTCAATGCCGCCCGCTCTCGCCTTCCAAGCGAAAGTATATCCGTACCCTCTGCCTAACTGCTACCCCACATTTGCCGTCGGCTTCATAGGCATTGAGTTTGACACCTGTCTTTGTGGCTGGGAAGCGCGGGACGACTAAGCGCCTATCACTGCGCAATCGAAACGAGCTGCCTTTCGGAATCACCTCAGAGTCGGCATCCTGCGTGCAGGGGACGCCTAATTGCAGTACATTACCTCCGTGGAGCGCGTTGGTGAGAGTATGTGGGTTCTGTCCTATGTAGTAGGTACTGCGCTCCCACTGTGATGCCAAGCTGCACAACTCGCATGTGTCTAGAACAAAGGGTCATGGACTTAAAGTGTCCTTGTGCATGACGTGCAGCCACCTGTGTGTCTCGGGTTCAACTAGCCGAGGCCTGTCATCGACGATACATTGTACATGGCCTCGACTACCACTGGTAACACCGTGGTAGAGGATAGCCAAGCCGGAATGTTACTTCGGTCCATCCGGATTCACTCTATAGTTTCTCATGCTCGAAACTCATGTTGTCTCTATGTAGCTCTAATATTGTTAGGTTACGTGAAAGCACATTGCTCATCTACACCTTGCGTCCATCACTGATATTGCCCTGGGGCCAACATGCCAACACTATCTTGTTGAGTCAAAAACAAGTCACCGTTTTTTTACTGGCGAGAATTCTCCACAGATAGCAAGAAATTGACTGTGAATCAATTGTGCTCTGCACGATACAAAAGTGAATACAATAATATACACTATTCGGAGTCTCTTACCCCGCCAACCGAAGTATCGACATCCCCGCATCAAGCCGACCAACAAACATAGTTCTCATGCTCTAGGCATGACAAACCACGAAAGGGTCTTCATACCAAGCAGTTATCGATTTCTCAAGTTTGCCATATCACCACAAGCTTTACTTACCCATCTCCGCGCCCCACGGCCCGCACATCCAGCCAATAATCCGCGATGTCATCCTCAGGGGTCTTAGACACACACATCCATCTATGGCCTTCAACAGCCACCTCATCTTCAAATCATGGCTGGATGTCACCAGGCCACCACCTCGCTAAGAGACACGGCATATCTGACTACCTCACCATCACGTCCCCCCAACCTTCCGGTTTCATCTACGTAGAAACCGATCGGTATCTTCCTTCCGCGGAACCTCCAAGCATTAACGAATCAGACAACGACGAAGATGTAAAAGCCAAGCTGCGGACGTGGGCGAAGGAGCCCTTGGAGGAGCTCCGTTTTCTGGCACGAATCGTGGAGGGAAAGCCAGAGGAGGGCGATGGGTTTGTAGAGAGTGAGGCAAAGAAGATGAAGGGATGTGTGATCTACGCTCCATTTCATTGCGCTCCGCGCGTTTTCAAGGCTTATCTTGATGTTGCAAGGGAAGTGGCCGGACCGAAGCTGTGGCAGTATGTTAAGGGCTTTAGGTACTTGTTGCAAGGGAAAGGAGACGGTGTTGTTGCGAAGATGTTACAAGAGAGCGAGGAGAGTTGGATCCAGAACCTTTGCGCGCTGAAAAGATTAGAAGGAGGTTGTGAGGCGTGGTGCTTTGATGTGGGTGTTGATACACATAGGGATGGAGAGGAACCGATGAAGGCGGTTGGTAAGTTGATTGCAGGACTAAGGCAGTACGAGGAGAAGGAGGGGCATGAGAATCGCGTGAAGTTCGTGCTGAGTAAGTTCATACCCTCCTCTTGCACTTTTGACTACTCCGACATCGTTATTCGTGAACTGCCTTGTTATATGATGTGGTTTAGCTAACTCAGACACCAACCCAGATCACCTCGCCAAACCCCCTCTGTCACCCGACCCTACACCCCCGTCCGACGTCTGGCTCCAAACCATGACGTCTCTCTCCTCGGATAAGGCCATCTTCATGAAACTGTCCGGCGCTTTCAATGAGTTCACTGTTTCGCCGACGCCATCAGATGTACCAACGCTCTTGACTGCCCTTACGCCTTTCCTAAATCACATCTTCCAGTGTTTCCCAGGAAGAGTCATGTTCGGAAGCGACTGGCCGGTGTGCAATGTGGGTGGGCCAGCAGGCGAGCAGGGAAGTTGGAAGCTCTGGAGAGAGGTAGTGAAGACGTGGATGGATAGGAAGGGATACGTAGAAGAGGAGAAGCAGAAGGTCTGGAGAGAGGCTGGGGAAGAAGCATATGGCGTAGCATTGTGAAGAAGCCTATGTAAGCGGCTCCTAAATGGATTCTAGTGACGAAAACATGAATGCATGAAGTCCTTGTGCACATGTACCGATCGAATCGATTAAGATAAAGTCACATTCAACATCAAGTTACATGTTTTGATCTGCAGAAAAGACTTGAAGGATATTCCATACGTAGTAGGACTAGACACTTGTATTCTAACAATATCAAATCACAAAGTTTTAATAAGCAACGGAACTGTATTTTCAGAACAATCATGCATACTCCCCTTCCGCACTAGGTCCTAACAGCACAATAAAGGTTGCTTTCCCTTGAGCAGCTCCTCCGTCGCCTCGTTTGATGTGTCCCAAATATGCACTCAGCTCTCCATCGTCTGTAACTTCAACCGCAACTTCGCGATCCGCCCGATCACCTCGGTATGGAATCAGTCCCTCAAGTTTATGTACCGTAGTACCCGGGTGCTCGTGCATTGCTAGATTCCGTAGTTCGACGACCGAGGGCGTCTGGATGATGGAAAGCCAGACTGATTTGTTAGGGAAGGGAGTCGAGGAGTGTGGATGCAAGCGAAAATACACTGGTAGCGGTATAGACGTGTTCGAGGCGGCTGGGTAGTATTCTTCCGGGTAGTGGTTGTGTGAACTATGCTGCTGATGCTGGGTGGCTGGTTGGTACTGACCGGGCTGGTAGTGGTACCGAGGCGTGTGATCAGGAACAGGAAGTATAGCGGCGTCACTCGCGGCTAACAAGAGAGATGGGTCAATCTGTAGGTCTGAAGTAGTCGGTAGAGAGGACACGGCAGTATATGAGGCACGCGTTGCTTCCTTCCGACCAACACTACTGTGCTGTCTCCCCTTACCGCCTAGTATTGTCGGGTGTGGAGCGACGACAGGCGGTGCTGGCCCAGGCCCCGGTCCTTGGTGTACCTGTTTCTTCTTGCTGGGGTCTTTGGCTGTCTTCTCCTGCTGTTGTCGCTTCATTACATCTCGAGCGAGCACCTCGAGAGCGCGTAGCTTCCGCGCATAGTCAGGATCCTCTTCTCCTTGTGCGAGTGCTGTTGTAAGCTTCTCAGACTCATTGACCCAAGCTTGCTTCAACTCTGTCCAACGTTCCTCGCCAGCTTCGTGCTTGTTTGTAAAATGAGCCGATTTCAACCTGTTGGCAAACATGTTGCGCGCGTGTCTTGTCTGTTGAGGATTGAGACCAAGGAGGTTCTTCGCGTCGGCGAGAGTCATGCGTGCATCCATTGTTCGTAAGCGTTTTGTGACGTCCATGCAGATGACATCAAGTGACAGCGCTCTCTGGCCTCTCGGACGGAAGAGCGCATCGTCATTTTGTAGCACTTCTGGCTCTTGTTGGAACACCTCGGCCAAGTGTTTATCACTTTGAATCAAGTGCTGTACAAGCTGCGACCACTTCTCCGGACCGGCGATTGTCTTCTTGGTAACGTCTTGCTCTTTGCACATTTGAAGGAAGCACTCTCTGACTTGGCGGTATTTGTCGTTGTCCAAACCGAGGTAGGCTTTGGCTTCGTCGATGGTAGTTTCAGAAGGGAATCGCGGAGGTTCGCCGGGAGCGTCGGCTGGCAATCCAGCCCAGCCTCGTGTTCGACGTCTTCGCTTCCGTGTACGCCATTTCTCGTCGCTCTCGGCTTGAAGCTGTTGTTGGCGCAGTTGCTTTCGGACCACCTCTTCAGCGCTCAAACCTGTGACGTCGGGCTCAGGGAGTATAGGCCGAGCCTCGTCCACATATGCCCCACCCTCTTCCTCTTCATCTCTTTGTTGAGCAGCCCCGGACTCGTCTTCGCTTCCGTCATCGCTCGTCGATTCCTCGGCCAAGATTGCATTCCCAAGCTGGTTGATTAGACCATTGCCTGGCACAGGCTTGGCAGGTTTCTTCTTCGGCTTCTTCTGTATCCTTCCTCCAGCAGTCTTTTGCTTCTTTGGTCTGGCGACACTTTCTCGGAGTAGGAGCTTGAGCCTTAGTCGCAAGCGCAGCAGTTCGCGGTCGTTGATCTGATAACCTTCAGTCTGTAGCGTATCGACCATGTCCTTCTGTGTGTAGTTCTGCTCCCATAGTTGCTGGAGGCGCGCAACGAGGGCGGGGTTTTTGTATGCCGGGTTCTGTTTCGAGGGGAAGTCCCATCGCTGTGACGGTGTCAGCGGAGGCCTTGTAGTGGGTGATGAGAAGGGTGTGATGGTGACTTGCCTTGAACTGTGTCTGAAAGGCGCGCTTGCTAGGGCGACACAGTAAGTATCATGCGTTCTGGACATGTTTGCACGCTAGGATTGAGAGATGACGGCGAAGGCGTACGGCAGCCTGTACGTGCTGCCGCGCGCAATACTTGCATACCTTGGAGTAAATCCCCGGATTTCCCAATACGACATGACCTCTTCTAAGCTCCTCCGCTCCTCAACATAGAGCTGGTAGCATACTGCTTCTTTATCGTCCCAAGAGTAGACCATTCTTGACGTGGCGTTGAATCGCAACAGTAGACTGCGCCTTGCGTGAATTGCGCAAATGGTTCAACTGGAACGCGACACGACCGCCAAGATCTTCGGCCTCGGCTGGGAATGCACCGAGCACGTGGCCCGAAGACGGCAAGCGTCTCACGTATACATCGCACCTACCGAACCAGATTGCGCATAGCGGCATGTATATCATGGCTTCTCCCTGGGCGGACAGTGGTCTTGGACAATTTATTTCCTCTTGTCCGAACAACGCCCATGAAGCTCTGATTAGACCACCCTGAGCCCCTTGTACTGCGCTGTATACCGTCTACCGTACCCCACGCCCCGCACTCGATAGCTACAAAGACCATGTCTCACCAACGCAAGAACAGTCTGTGGACGCCGCCGGCCGCGCAAACCCCTCAGCTGCTGTCCGGAAAGTCCATGATCATCACTGGCGGTGTCACCGGAATTGGCCGCGCAATAGTTCTGGGATATCTCCAGCATGGCGCAAACGTGGCAGTGAACCACTTTGGCGACGACAAATCCGCAACACAGTACCAGACCCTCGTCGACGAGGCAGCTGAGAACTTACAAGTTAGCAAAGAAGATGTAGAGAAGAGACTGTTACAAGTGCCCGGCGATGTAGGAAATCCAGAGACAGGCAAGAAGTTGGTAGAGGCTGTGGTGCAAAGATGGGGACGATTGGATGTGGTGATAAGCAATGCGGGTATTTGCGAGTTCAAGGAGTTCTTAGAGTAAGTACCTCGTTCAGCATCCGCATGGTCATGGTAGACATGTAAGAAATTAACACCAATCTGTAGAATCACACCAGATCTCTGGAACTCAACCCTCACGACAAACCTCACCGGCGCATTCCACACCATCCAAGCCGGCGCGAAGCAAATGTCTACCCAATCACCCCCGGGTGGCTCCATCATCGGTATCTCCTCCATCAGCGCGCTTGTTGGCGGCGCATACCAGGGCCACTACACACCTACAAAGGCTGGTGTGCTCTCCCTGATCCAATCTTCCGCATGCGCACTTGGGAAACACAACATCAGATGCAACGCGCTGCTACCGGGTACAATAAAGACACAGCTGAACGAGAAGGATCTCGAGGACGAAGAGAAGCGGAAGTACATGGAAGGCAGGATACCGTTGGGCAGGACTGGCATACCGAGTGATCTTGCTGGGCCAGCAATCTTCCTAGGAAGTGATTTGAGCAGCTATGTCAATGGTGCACAATTGCTGGTCGACGGAGGGCTATTCGTAAACCTTCAATGATCAATTAGAATGGTTAAACTTGGAATACACAGTCGAATAACCAAAACTTGTCTTATGCCCTTCTAATGCGGCTATCACCACTCATCCTCTGATCCTATATATTTATTCCTTTTCCACCATCGTCAACGATATCAATTCCCGTCTCTATTCCGTTACCCCTGAAGCGACCCAAATCACTGCTGACGCCGCCCCATCACCCCTCGTACATGCCATCGATGTCCACCACCTTTCCGCAGTAATCCCAGCCGCGTGGCTGTGTAGTCCAATATTGACTCAATGTTTTCAGCTGATGACCAAGGTAGAGCTCTTGTATCAAATGAGCAAAATGTGATTGGGTGGGGATTAGAAGACTAGGATGGGAGCTGTAACGATCACCACAGCGACGACGTTGTTTCCTTCTTTGTCTTGAAGTGATACACATCGCGGGTCACGGGCTCATGAGTGATAAAAATATGACTGTAGCTAGTGCTGTGGCCTAGCAAGGTATGAAGATGTGCTTTTTTTTCTGTGTTGTACACGAATACTGAAGCACACTCTGGAGACATTACCTAGAAAACACGAGCTCATTTGCCAAACACTGCTGTGTCGGTGTTGGTAGTGACAGATGTTTTGAGATGATACATGCAATCGTTTTGAAAACATTATACCCGATAGTTGAAGTGGAAACTGGGTATTGGTAGGTGTGGTGCTAACTCCGTCGCTATGACGCCCATTACAACTCCTATAATGCGTGAAATCTACCTTGCGCTACTCATTACAGTGAATAAAAATTGCAAAAGTGGATAGTGGGATCAAGAAACCTGTCAAATGTTAGAACCTGTCCGGCTCATTGTTCAAAGGGAACCCTATTGAGGAGGGTGTGTCTACTCGTTGACAGCATCAATGGGCGTTGGAGAGCAGTTACCTCAGCAATATTCTGGCGCTCGATATAACTCTCCTGCCTCACGTCTCTACCAACGCGCCAATACGAGTCTGTGTAATCGGCACAGTTCATCTCGCGCAGGAACTGCTCGTCGTGGGTAATGACTAGTAGCTGGAAATTTGCCTGCTTCCTGCGGCTCTGGATGATCTGGGACAAGGATTCGGCGAGGCCCTTGATATTCTGCTGATCTAGGTTTGTAGTGGGTTCGTCGAGCGCGATGAGACCGCAATTTGTGCCGAAACACTCTGCAAGTGCGAGACGGATCACGATGGAAGCAAGAACCTTCTGGCCAGCGGAACATCGACCTCGCATGTCCATCTCAGTGTCTTGCTTCACCATCACAACGCGATAGTTGTATGTCCGGTTACCTTTACCATCGCCGTCAGATGCGATGCGAATCGTGTCCACATCAGTGCCTTGATACGCGTTGCGCCAAAGTTCAGCTAGGATGCGGTTAATCTCCTCCATCTTGAGTGTATGATACTTCATGATAGCTTTGTCGAGAGCGCCAGCGTAGCGTCCCAAGTCTTCGATAGCAGCCTTAGTCGTCTCGACCTTGATATGCGCCTCGCGATATTGCTCAGCAGAGTTCTTGTAGAGATCTTGCCACTCTTTCATAAGGTCTTGCAGATGGTCGTCTTTGTTCTTCATGTCGCGCTCTACGCCTGTCTTGGCAATACTCAGTTGTCTATATTCGTTGTCCCAGTATCGAGCTTGGTTTTCGAAGTGTTCCTTGTCACGCTCAGCTCCTAGCTCTTCAAGTTTCCTGATTTCGACTTCCAAGCTGTCAAGTGAGCGCTTGGCTTTTCGGTAGCGCAAGTTGTCGCTAATCGAGCGCTTGTTCGCCTCGGTGTCACGCATAGTGTCTTCAAGCTTTTTGATTTTACGAGTCGCATCAGACATGTCGGTCTCGATGCGTGCGATCTCGCCCTGTAGATTCTCAATTTCTCGGTGAGTGCGCGCAAGCTGTTGTGGCCCGCCACGATTGACGTACGAATCGATTTCTTCGTTTGCCTGGTTAAGTTGACGCACACTGTCGGACAATCTAGAGGCTTCGTCATGGGCACGCTGAACGCGATCGTTACCCCTGCGATTGATGTCGTCGTACTTATACTGCGCTTGCTCAATCTCAGGATCAATGCTGCTGATCTGCTCGTCGAAGCTGCGTATGGCCTCTCGCTGCTTGTTGTTCTCCTTCTTGAAATCCTCCACTCGATCAGCAAGAGCCCTCTTCTCTTTTAATTTTGATTGTGCGCTGTTCAAGTCGGCGTTGACGTCACGCACGCTCAGCTCTAGAGTTGTAATGAGGTTGCGCGACTTATCTCTAGCAGCAGTGAGTTGCTCGAGCGTCGTCCTAGCGTTCCGACTGTCTTCAGACACTCGCTTCAGATCGGCCTGAATAGCATCGATGCCTCGCGAAAGTCCGGCAGCCTTCTGCTTCTGTGCCAACTCTTTGATTTCCGCCTCGAGTTCCTGCGCCCTGCTATAGTACCCCACAATGGTCTGCACTTCTTTTGATAAAGATTCGACCTCCTGCTTCGCAACTTCCAGATCATAGATGACAGCATCCTGATCCTCGAGCTGCTTGTTGAGAACGTCGCGTTCAGCAGTCAGCTTGGTAAGGCTAGAATGAATTGCAGGAAGTTCCGTGTCTCGTAGACGAGTTGCAAGTTCGTAGCTGGGTTTAGCATTACGAGCTGCCTCAAGTTCAGCGAAGATTTCTTCCGCGTTGTCTGCTTGCATGTTCTTCTTCGCCTTTGCGACGATATCCTTGAGTCCGCTTATGAAACCCGCAGTCGTGAAGTC
Source organism: Alternaria postmessia (assembly GCF_024291825.1). NCBI lineage: Eukaryota > Fungi > Ascomycota > Dothideomycetes > Pleosporales > Pleosporaceae > Alternaria > Alternaria postmessia. Next base: position 17,844 of record NW_026260150.1, on the reverse strand, counting down.
TTCTTCCTCATCGTCATGAAGGCTTCTCTTACAGAGACGACAAACATTGTGCTGCTCAGCGTACTGCAGGCATTTGCTCATGTAGTCGATCTGCGCCTCAAATTTGGCTTTGTCTGAAGAGCTCGCCTCGTATTCCTCCTCCAGCTGTGCCAAGGTTTCGTCGAAATCAGATACGTCATCCTTCTGTATAGACTGCTTGACGGTCGCTTCGTACTTCTGGAGCTCAGCACGCTTCTGCTTTAACTGCGACTCCAGACTTGACATCTGAAAGTTGACCTTGTCCAGTTTGGTCTGCGCAATATCGCGGCGAGACCCAGCCTCCTTAACCTCGCCCGACTTCTCAGCCAGTACCTGCTGAAATGTTGTCTCTAGAGTAGCGGGATCCCAATCGGAGTCAATTAGCTGCGAAAGGCGCTGGTTGTGCACCTTTTTCATGGTTGCTAAGCTGTGTTGCTGATTCTGCAGCTCATCTCGTTTGACATCAACTGATGCAGACTCGCGAGCCTGCTTTGAAGCGTCACCAAACTCAGCCGTCAGCCTCTCTTTCTGATCTTCGAGTGTTCGTACGTCGTTGGATGCTTCGGAGATACGTTGATCGAAGCGCTCAGAATTCGCTGTGGCAATGGCAATCTGAAGCTGCTTTTCGACATCACGCTTTTTGTCTTGGAGAATGGCCTCACTACCCTCATCGGCCTTGATTTGATTCATGTCCTTCTGAAGTTCGGAAATGCGCTTGTCGTTGTTTGTGATCTGGCTCCGCGCAGACTCCTTGCTCTGGCTGAGACCCGACTTGCGTGTGTTTAGCTGATTGAGGTTGTCTTGAGCCTCACGTAGGTCGCGCTGCGTCTCCTCACGAGTTCGATCAAGAACCTTGTTCTGGTCGCGAGACATTTTGTTCAAGATTTGTTGGAATTCTACCACCTGCTTCTCCGTCACGTCATAGTCAAACCCTCGGACAGCATGTCGCTTAGCAGCTTCTTTGATGGAGTTTTCGCGCTGCTGAATTTGACGCTCATACTGCTCCTTTTGCGCCTCGTATTTACCAATCTCACTCTGCTTCGCTCCAAGAGCGTCTCTGTCAACTTCAAGTTCGTTCTTGAGCTCGAGATATTGGCCCCGAAACTCTTTGGCTTGGGTAGAGTATGTGGCGACGCGCTCTTCATACTGATCTAGCATGTCCTGAAGTTCGTCATCCGACTCGGCCAGCTCCTTTATGCTGTCTTGAAGCTCGGTGACATTTTGCTTATGGATGCCCAGCGTGCTGCGCTTGGCTTTCAGCTCTTCAACCAGCTGCACGAAGCGCGCAGCGTGGTCGTAAGCGTCCGAAGCTTCCTGTTTCGCCGCGGTACATTTCGCATCTAGGTCTTCGTAGGAAACTCGCAGCTCCTCGATTTCATCATACAACCCAGCCTGCTTTTCTTCGCTCGTCTTGGCGCGCGACTTGTCCTCTTTGGCATTGGCTTCGATAATTTTGAGCTGGCCCAAGTCAATATTTTTGTCTTTCCGAATCTTCTTGATGTTGTCGATAGCTTTGGTGTATTTCATGGCTTCGAAGATTTCGTCAAACTTCTTTTTGAGGGTAGATGCGTCGCTCAAGGGCCACAAGCTGTCTTCTTGGTGGCAGAAGATGACGTTCTCGAGGATGGCTTTGGACACGCCAAGGTACTGAGGGATGATCTGGTCAAGCTCGGCAACACGGGTTGAGATGGAATGCTTCTCGCCATCTTTGATCATGAGGAGTGAGCCTTCTAGGGTCTTCTGGCTCCTCGCGTTCTTCTTGACAGTGACTTGCATGTTGCGAGTGGCGACCATGCGCACCCCGGAAGTAGAGCGGAAAGAGAGTTTGACCTGCGCCATGAGCTCCTTCTCATTGCGCAGGCTGGGGTCGTGGAGGAAGGCGCCTCCAGTCTTGCTGCTTGACGGCAACTCGCCGGTAGTCGCATACTTGAGGGACTCGATGATGGTCGTCTTTCCAGAGCCGTTCCAGCCGACAATGAGGGTGAGTGGCGCGGTGAACTGGATGGTCTCGCCCTTCTCAGGTCCGAAGGAGCGGATGCCCTGTATCATCATGCGGTCGATTTTGGACATGATGACGGTACACGCTGCTGGCGCTGGCACTGCCTCTCTGTGGGTGTGCGGAGGGGTTTGTGAGGAGATGCGGCTTGCACGCCCGCGGTCGAGCTGGTAAGAGAGCGTGTGGGCTGCTGCGTGCGCAGGCAGTCGGCGGCAGCCTGACACGCGTTGTGCCTGTGGCGCGGTGTCACGTGTCGGGGAAAGCGCAAAAAGGCCGTGCACATTGGGCTCGCAAGCGCAACGGTGTTGTCGTCATGCCAAAGTTGCGCATGGGCATGCACACAACATAGAAATCCCATCTTACTTTCGGGGAAGCCGTCCGCGCCTATCACCCGCGGTTTCACTACACGACTCCACTCCATATGCAAAATCAAACGGTCGTGCATTTGCAAAGCCATGGCGCAATACCAAAATGGCGGTGCTGAGGTACGATGACTAGCCCTGCATCCCCGGCAAATCTGAACGACAGTCTCATATGTGTAGATGATGGCCGGACTCCCCATGCACGCCCAGGGCCAGGAGTTTAATGGGCTGCCCATGGACGATGGCATGCAGTCGATGGATCTGGATATGGGGTCTCTGGACGGAGCCGAGGGCGGCCAGAACGGCGGCTTCTCCTTCGCGGATCCACAGATGCAGGCGGCCAGTGTACCAGCCAGCAGCACCATGGGCGACATGCAAATGACAGGCGCAGGCGCTGGGCCTCTACCGACCGGCTTCGGCGCCCCCAACATGAACCCCTCTGGCAGCACACTGACCGAGTTCACCAAGCGGCGGAACTGGTCGCAGCGCGTGCTCGAGGAGCTGCGCGACCTGCTGCACATACTGACTCCCGACGGCAGGATCCTCTACGTCTCGCCCTCGTGCAAAGCCCTCACGGGCTGGGAGCCCTCGCACGTCATGGGCCGCTTCATCAACGAGTTCATCCACCCCGACGACATTGGCATCTTCGTCAAGGAGTTCAACGAGTCCATCGCCTCGGGCAACCCGCTGCGCTTCTTCTATCGCTTCCGCAAGACGGATGACTCGTGGGCCATCTTCGAGTCCCACGGCCATCCGCACCTCAGCAGCGACCAGAACACGTTCGCGCCGCCCAACTCCATCAACTGCCGCGGCTTCTTCATGATGGCCCGCCCCTACCCGACCAAGAACGCCGCCCTCCTCGACTCCTTCCTCGAGCACAAGATCGAGAACGAGCGCCTGATGAAGCGCATTGCCGAGCTTAAGCGAGAGGAGCAGGACGAGCAGGACGACTGGGCCAAGAAGATCGAGGGCACCGCTACCTCCGTCACGCCTTCAGAATCACACGTCACGCAGAACATGAGCCAGGCCGATGCCGCTTCCTATGCCCAGATGCCTCCGCCAGCCAAGCCCGTCATCTCAAACACCGCCCTGACCCGCCAGAACCTCGACGAAGCCCTCGCCGCAAGCAAACCGGACAGTATCAACGACAAGATGATGCGGTACGAGGGCGCAAACCATCTCGAGACAATCGAAATGTTGACCGGTCTTCGGTACAGGGACGGCGAGCGCTCGCAGGGTATCAGCACCGGCGATGCAAGCCCGAACCTTATACGCGGCGACGCTGGCATACAGATATCGCTAGACCGCGATGGCAGAAATTCTTCTGACAAGAAAAAGAAACTCAAAATTGCTGATGAATATGTATGCACAGACTGCGGCACCTTGGACTCGCCTGAATGGCGCAAGGGTCCAAATGGGCCCAAGACGCTATGCAATGCGTGCGGACGTGAGTCGCCAAATCCTGGTCCAGGAACATGTGACATACTGACTGTGATAGTGCGCTGGGCAAAGAAAGAAAAGAAAAAACAACAAGGTCCTACCAGCATGCCGAGTGGAAGTGGCATGATGCATACACCATCAATGCCAATGCATAGCAGTACGGGCAGTAGCTAGACCTACTTGTATGCTGCAGGCGACCTTGATGCTTGTTTTTATTAGTACGAGTGCGATTTGATACGGGTTCCGTGGAGTTTCTTGCGGGTTTCTTTATTCACTATTTTTACCGGACTTATAGGCGTCGGGCATATCAACGGCGTTGCATTTGTGGCTCTCCACGAAATACGGGGCTGATGTTCTTCAGGATTGGCATATGATTCCCAGGACCATGGATAGATTCAGGCTTAGCAACGATACCACCTCTCTGTAACGACAATTGCAAACTGCGATAGCAAATGATTCGTATATCACCAATCCACAGCGAGCCCTAAGCGAAGACGCTGGAAAGCAGTCTGCGGCATTGCCAAGAGATGTGCAACAAGCATAGTATACGCGGAATGGTGATCCTCCACGATTACGCTGAGCTATCGGCATGTGAGACTTCCACAACTAGTGGAACTTCCCGAAAGATCTACCATCAGATTTTGGGGCTCATGCGTCCTCGTTTCCCTGATTTGCTCGTACATTTCGTTCGTTCAGTTGGGTATCAGAGTGTACGAGCCAGCCAATCAGACGGCAAGCATCAGTTGCCAAATGTGGCAAGACCGGCCCTAGGGCACATAGCCGCTTGAACAGTCTTGGACTCCAGAATCCTGGTAAACGTTTTTGAGATACGCGAGCTGCGATGTTAGACCTCATCGTGTGCGGTGTGAGTGTTAATACGACGTCTTCGAGGTCTAAAACAAGGACTTTGACTTCAACCTATGTTACTGCAACCAAGATCAGATCATTCCATCGTTACCCAGACTCGAAAAGCATACTTGAAACCTAATGGATCTGCTGAACTATCCAACAAAGACTGCGCAATCTCCACAGGGCGTAAAGAGCCGTTGGACCCCAAGACACGATATGCAGATCCCAACTAAAGTCGACGTCAGCTCGGATCAAAGAGCGTGATAGCTTATGGAGGGCAGTGCATGTGTTGGAACTTTCTACTATTCATACTCTATAGTATAAGAGAGAGTGGTGGTATCTCTCTAATGCTCATTATCCCTTCTCCAACGCCAACAAGGAGCTATAGACTGTCTTCGTCCTCTTGCCTCTTACTTTCGATCATACTCCGCTAGTGCCAAAGATGATTAGTTCTAGAACTATTGCAGTCTCTTTGCTCGTCCCTACCGTACTCTCACTATGTCCACCGCCAGGGGCAATCCTTCCACCACCGTCACTCGAGCCCAATACTTCCAATTTCAGCATACCAGAAGTCCTTTTTATAAACTCGACTTCAGTCCAAGTACAAAACACTTCCTTCGCAATCCAGGCTTCTATTGGAGACACCATAGTCTTCCAGTATGAGCATTCGGCTCCTGGTCGAGAAGTCAACCAATCGCTTTTCGACACCAAGATCCGCATCGCTAGTGCTACCAAGCTGATCACAGCGCTTGCTCTGGAGTTGAGCAAAGACAAGATTGACTTAGATGATCCGATTACTAAGTTTATCCCTGAGCTCAACGAGGAGTGGTACGGCGATGTGACTATCAGTTCATTGACTGATCATACTTCGGGTCTTGGTCGATTTGTCAGTTCCCCTATACCTCTCGCAAAACCTCTCGCACATGGAAAGCTAACGCATCACAACAGGGTTACACAACCGATCTTGGATTCAGCCCAGCTACAGCTGCCCTCCTAGGCCTGCCGAAGATCAACAACACACTTCCCGGCTGCGACCCCATTCCCGGCGGACGAATTTGCACAGATCAAGAAGTGATAGATGAATTTAACAACGTAGCATACGTGCCCCATTCACCTGGGTCGCGCGCAATGTACAGTAACATCGGCTACATACTCCTCGGCAAAGCTCTCGAAGCAGTGTACAACCAGAGCTACGAAGAAGTTATACAAACGTTGATCCTAGATCCTATGGGTATGTCAAAGTCGACTTTCATCGTTCCCGAAGATGATGGAAGCGCGATCTTACCCAGACGTCCCGAGGACAAAAGTTGGTTCGTGGCCGACTTTGCGAATCTGAACCCTACAGGTGGCCTGTGGTCAACACCGGCGGATATGCTCAAGATGCTCCATGCTCTCAAGAACGGCGAACTGCTTGGTAAAGTCGAATTGAGGAATTGGATGCAGCCAACGACTTTCTTACGCTCAATGCACCAGTACGTTGGTGTGGCATGGGAAATCTTCCGGATCACGGACCTTCCACTCGATTTTCCACGACCGATTGACATCTATACAAAAGCTGGTGGTGTACCAGGATACGGCTCTTATCTGGTGTTGATTCCGGAGTACGATATCAGTATTACCATCAATGCTGCTGGAGGCGAGACGTCCTATACTTCCATTGACCTTCTCGACACTATCACTACAGCATTGATTCCCTACGCTGATCAACTAGCGCGATCACAAGCCTCGTCAAAATACGCTGGCACATACATGCTGCCAACACCAATTGGAAACAATACACTCATATTGTCTTCCACCTCCGGCCCAGGACTTACCATTGAATCATTGACTATCAACAACATCTCTATTGTCGACGCCTTGGCTAAGCGACAAAACGTTCCATCTAAAGACTTTAGCGCACGCTTGTACCCAACTGATCCAGACTCGCTAGGCACTGACAGTGAAAACTGGAGGATGCTACCGGATCAGACAGTTCCTGCGAAGAAACTGTGGGCGGAGCTTGAGTGTATGAGCTGGAACCTGGGGGACTTTGCTCGTTACGTAAGTGAACCACTTGACACGTTTGTATTCCACATGGACGCGGATTGCGGAAAAGTTGTGAGCGTAGAGCTGCTGGGTTGGAGAACAAATCTAGTAAAGATGGAATGAGTGGCTTTCGCCGCTGTAACTTAAATTCGCAAGTACGTAATGGTTTAGTAATCCGGAAAATCAGTGTCAACAGTACTTCTCCACGCTTCTAGACCTCCTTTGATATCCCCAATATATCTCTTGCCTCCTGCATCGAGCCCTAGCTGCTTCATCTTCTTGACAGTGACTTGTGAGTCATTGCCCAGTCGACACACCACAAATATAGGCTTCTCTGACTGCCGTAACATTTTGGTCCAAGTCTCTTCTTCGGTAGCGGATTCAGGTCCTCTCGTAGCTGAAATTGCGGAGAAGGGTACGTTTATACTACCATCAATATTGCACAACTCGAACTGCACTTTCTCGCGTACGTCGACAAGGAAGTGACTGTCTTTTTTTGATACCGTACCCGTAAAAGGGTTGACACCCGATCGTATTTGCGCGTAGTTCTTTGCAGATATGCGTTCTTCTGGGGCCAACGGACTGTTATTCGCAACTAGACTGCCACAGAATTGAACGTAGTCCAGACTTCCAGACTCTAGTGCTTCTTTAGTGATCGTTGAATGTGATGAGCAGGCAGCGCATTTGGCTTTTCGACTCCTAAGACGTATGGAGCGGTACATAGGATTTGAATAGGCTGAAAATAGGAGCAGGCTTGGTGGGTCTATAGGCGTCGTAGTAGGTCTCTGGGTCAGAACCTTGATCGCTTCAAGTGCTTGTAAAACGCCCATCACGCCAACGACAGGTCCTAGAATACCACCATCGCCACATGATACGACAGACTCAGGTGGAGGAGGTTTTGGAAAGACGCAGCGATAACATGGGCCTCCATTCGGGTCGCCAGGCGGCAGTGGTGGGTTATTCAACACCATCATCTGACCGTCGATGCGGAGCGCTGATGCCGAAACAAGAGTCTTGCCTAATAGAACACAGGCATCTGATATCAGATAGCGCGACGCGGGTGTGTCTGTGCAATCCAGGACCAAATCGTATTTCTTGAAGGTTGAGATGGCAGTCTCTGGACTGAGTCGAGATATGTGAGGGACCAATGCGACGTTGGGATTGAGCCTACCTTAATGAATTAGTTGGAGCCCTAGTGTATAACGTTCACGGGTAGACGCACGATTTCAGAGCCACCATCGCACTCTCAACCTTGGTCATTCCGATTCTCGCAGTTGAGTGTAGGATCTGACGGTGCAAATTCGATTCTTCAACCACGTCACCATCAACTAGTCCTACAGTACCGATGCCTGCACCAACTAGATATGCAGCAGCAGGGCAGCCGAGACCACCCACGCCTACGATAAGTACACGAGCATCTCTTAAGCGAAGCTGACCTGGGCAGCTCGATTCAGCAAATTCCTAGGGACATGTGAAAGACTTGACTTACCTTTCAGTCCAATCTCTGGCATGATCAGCTGCCTGCCATATCTCTTGTATTCATTCTTCTGAAGTGGCCATCTTGGCCTTTCCTCAGATACCTCAGACACGCTATGTTGCGGCGCCTTTTGCTCTTGATCTAGAATTGCGAAAACCTCTTCACGGAATTGATCAGGTACTCCAAAGTTCATGTCATGATCCAGGGGGTTGGTAGGGTCAGTAGCTAGCGGTCTTTTCTGGGGCACAACTTTAGCTGTTTCGCGTTGGTTGTGCTCAGCTTCCGCCAGCTGTTGACGTAGATCCTGTAGTGTGACTTCGCATGACGCAATTTGCTTGCGCAAAGAGCTGATTACCGAAGTCATGTTGGTGTTGCCGGAAGATATGCCCACGTCGTGACTCTTTGGGATACGTGTGGCGGTTCGATGTGGGGTCAAGTCGTCGCTACCGCCCGTGGGGCCATGACTAGGCTCAATCTAGACAGTAGATGCACGTGCGCTGAGTCCTTCACTCAAACACGATGCGCCGTCCCACAGTCACGGGGAGAGACATATGCAGCTTACTGGTGCCAAGTAATCAATGGAAAAGGATCTGTGTTTCACCGATCTATGAGCGCTGCATCTCCTGAACAGTCATCTCTAGGTTTAGAAGGCGGAGTGACTGACGATGACATGTATGATACGAAGGATGTGGTTGGCACGCTATACGACGCTACAATATGGCACATGAGTACATAATACTCAGCCCCAAGGAGACGTCAGAGCCTCTTCGCGCTTTCGGCTTCGGCTTGAGCATATGGTAATGGTCGAAACCTTGGGGCTAGTTCGCAACATCAAGATTTCTATCAATGCATACTGTTGGCTCGGATCCTCACACCGCAGTACGAGTGACGAGGCAGGAAGACGGGACTTTACATTGCAGGCAGCGGCAGCAATCCATGGATGCACTGGCAGACCCAACACAGGGGAGATAATGCGCCAGACCCTGTACCCTGACCACCCTTTCGAAACCTGTATGATGACACGCAACAGGGTATTGTGAGTGGACAAGCTCAATCAGGGCTCGAATTGCTAGTGCATGAGCACTTACGTGGGTGTGGTTCTACCAGCCTCTTGAGCAGATGTAAGCCTGTGCCCTTCTCGCGGCCGATCGGTAATCATGCAATGCGCTCGGATCCTGGAGACCGATTGACGAGTCTGACATGCTGATGGTAGACCGGTGTAGAGAGTGCACGTGTGGGAAAAAAGAGCGCCGGATCTGGAGATACGAATGCAAGTGATAAATTTTCCGTACAGACGATTGGCTCCTCGATGTGTAGCAACACGGCTCTCCGCCGATCCTGTCGAGCGCAAGTGTGAGGGAACAGCTATGGCTCGCATCAGGTGAGGATTTAGACGCCACTTTGATCAGATATAGCTTTGGATTGAGTGATCATCAGCTTGTGTTTCATGATGGATTCTCCTAGTAGGGCTAGCAGCTTGAAAAAAAGCATCGAGTTTGCGGATAGCTGAACAGCTTAGGTTGACCCGGATATGCGGGCGCGGGGGTCGTATTGACGGGAGCTGCTCCGAATGTGCGGCACCAGGGCATGCTGTTGCGATCCGCTCCCTACCCAGGCAGCAAGGTTGAGGGGCGCAAGACGAACGTCAGCGCGAACCAGTCTAGACGACGGTAGCATACGTGGTGTCGAGTGATGTGTGTAATGAGCCCCCCGAAGCGAGGGGCAATTTGAAGACGGGGGTATGTCGCAGAATACTTATCTGCCTGCCTCCCTGCAAATGATAGCTGCAGCCTCGGTGCTGTGCAACGATAGATGCTTGTGCTTGGGAAGCTGGGCGCGTCTCCACAAGAGCGGGAGAGGTTCAGATCATTAGCGGCACCTCCACTTTTTGGGCTGGTTCAGAGCTGACCTTCCACCTTAGGCCGTCGAATGGTCTGGAAGCTGTACGCGAATGTCAGCTGCTAATACAGTACTGGCTTCGGTGTCTTGTAATTCGACTAGTATAGTTTGTTCAAGGGGTTTCCGACTGACGTACACTGTGTCCATCATCCCCTACCATTGCCCTTCCGCCCCGCGGAACCAACGGGAACGCGACTTCTTACACCCCGCACCTCCGTCATATCCATCACCAAATTTATTCCACTCCACGACGCCATGGTATCTGTTTGCGCGACATGTAAAGGTCTCCAGAAACACCTTCATGGGGAAAGCGCGCAAGAGAATGGATCAGAATCGCTTGTTTGGGTCGACACAACGCTGCCAAAACTGAGGTCGAGATCGACTGCCTGTCGCGCCTGCGCTCTCCTTCTCAATGGCGTCCTACTACACCACGACCGCTTCGCAAACATAAATGAGGACAATGTCAGGATCACGGCCGAGTCTTTCAAGCCAAAAACAGGGAAAACACCCCAAGAACATCTCTCAGTTGAGCTTCGCTGGAAGGACAACGACGACCAGGACGACTCCCACGAAGACGACCATGAACACCCAACAGGCCACCCAGATCTCAAGCTTGAGTTCTTCACAGATGGAGGTATGCGCCAAGTCTCTTTCCATGTATTTTGGTTGATTTTAATCATGGTCGCGGTGGTGGAACGGTCGCCTACTGCTAGCTCGCTTCCTCTGCAGGAACGCGTGGACTGACAATACTGCAGACGGCCAGTCTCCTTTCTCTGCCATTGGGCGAGGAAGGCATATGACAGATAACCCACTGCAGAGTACTGGTCTAGCAACAGCGCGAGGCTTGATAAAGACTTGCCTAGAAAATCATGCTACGTGCAGTCGCCGAGGTAAACCCACGACGCTACCGAAGCGTGTGCTGGACTTATTATCGGGCGACGACTCCAAGAGCATGCGATTACACGAGAGTGAATACATACAGGATGAGAGAAGATACGAACATGGCGAGTACATTGCCTTGAGTCATGTTTGGGGATTAGCCAAAGGAATTCCGAAGACAACTCTGGCAACACTGCAGTCGCACAAGAAGAGCATACCTTGGTCGACACTGCCAAGAGCGTACCAAGAGGCCGTCTTCCTCACGCGAGCACTTGGTTTCCGTTGGCTATTCATCGATAGTCTCTGTCTAATACAAGATGACGTTCAGGAGAAGCTTGAGGACTCGCTCAAGATGGACGAGATCTTCGGCAACGCTTTCCTAACAATAGCGGCAACGTCCGCATCCGACAGTAGTACCCAACCCCTCTTTCCGCCCAAGACACAGCCATTCAAAATACAAGCAACAGATAATAAAGGCTCTTTGCACAAGATAAACGTGAGGGAACAACCGAGCCACTACAGTTTCAAAGCACCTTTTGACGGGAATGCACATATGAACGAGTGGGAGTTGCCTTTCAATATGTCCGAAGAGGCGAACCTACACACACCGCTCTTGATCCGCGCATGGCCATACGCCGAACGCTTACTTTCGCCAAGGGTGCTACACTTTACCAAAAGCGAGATGATATTGGAATGTCGAGAAGGATATCAATGTGAATGCGGGCGCATCGATGACAGTACCTACGACTCACGGCCAAACGACCAGGTCAAGCAAGAATTTGGTAGAGTCATAGCCGAAACACTCAACAAACCACAACAAGCCAACAGCAATGGCAACACGGCTCGCACGCGCACGGATAGCATGACGAACCAACTGGCCTCCACACATCTCACAAACGGCGCTCAGCAGGAGTTGTTACGCAGACGTGAAGAGACACTCCAACTGTGGTCATACATCATAACTGAATACACTGCGCGGCACCTCACGTACGACAATGACCGCCTGATAGCAATAGCAAGTATCGCAAGAGCCCTTTCGCCAACTCTACAGTCAGGCTACATAGCGGGCCAATGGACGTTTAGCACTCTTGGGCTTCTCTGGTACCCCAACGACAGTTCACGATGCCGCCGTCCGAAACTCGCACAAGGCCAGAATGTACCAAGCTGGTCATGGGCCTCAGTCGAAGGCTCACCAATCTTCTTCGACAACACGAGCGCGATGGATCTCGCGTGTAGAGCTTCTTTTGGTCCAAAAGGGAAGCGGGCAAGTGCTTGGTCACCTATCATGGGTGAGCCTCTCGAGCTCTCAGGAGCCATGGCTGCCGAGGTTGTCGTACACACCACGGCATCACCGGAACAACAGCCTTCGTACATCCTAGCCAAAAACGGCATGACCGTGGACTTTACACCAGACGTCGTACCACTCCCAGCCGAAGACGCGTTGCAAGACGGCGAAACCCTCGTTTGCGTACTCGTCAGCATGACGTTTCGTTCCTCTATCGTCGGCATCGTCCTCAAACCATCATCCGGAAACAATACATATCGCCGCGTCGGTCGCCTAGAATGCTACGAATGTACACCTGAAGGCATCGAACAAGAGATGAGCGAAGACGCCGAAGCGTTGTTTGAGCATTGGTTCCCTGAGATCCAGGACATGACGCAGTTGGACAATTACCCCCAGCGCACTTTTACCGTTGTTTGAGAGTATGCCGAAATGGTACTTTTGTCTTGATAAATTTACTGAGAAAAGGGTAGTTGCGGCGAAGCAATGCGAATGACTCGCTTTCTTTCGCTTTTTATATTCGATACCCCTTGGCTACCAGTGGTTTGAGGTAGACTTTCATTGCTGTGTTTGGGCGTGTACAAGTGGCGTGCTGTTGTTAGAGTAACATATATCAGGTATTATACACCAATTTGAGTCACATCTTGATTCTTGATACAAGAACTGTTGTTGGCCATACCTTGCACATGCAAGATTGTATGAATTTGGCTCAGGGGCGTCTAGCTAAGCTCTTCGTGAGTGCGCCGTCGTCCTCTCGAATATGGTACTCTTAATCCCCGCTGCTCGGGCGGCCGGCTTAGTGTGCGCCATCGGAATTTCCTCCGTCTTGGACTCATACTTGGCACATGCACAAGGACTTTGCATGGCAGTCACAGTGTCGGGACATGCCGGTATTCATGATAACATCGATGATGCGTAGCGTACATGCCTCCTGAGTTCTTTGTAGGTAATCATCTGAAGATGCGAGAGGCCGATAGAAACATATGAGTCGAACAAAGCCACGGGACGAACTGTGGCCTTTGGACAAGACGACAGCACCAAACCTACACATTCACAACGAATCTCTTCCCACTGCCTTCAGCATTCGATAATAAGTTTTCCAACGCCCCATCAATACCTGCCAGCCCAGCTTGCACTCTGTCAACAGGCTGTGCAACAATCCATCCCTTCTGTATCCCAAAGGGGAGATACTCCTCGATAACCCACTCAAGTAGACGCTCGTTCTCTTGCTCATACAGCGGTTCTGACCATGCTTTAAACACCCTTTGTACACCATCTGGTAGGTCCTCAGGCGCGAAAGATGGCTGCGTAGCGTAAAGTATACCACCACCCTGCGCTTTCAAAACCTGGCTTGTGATGAGAATGGTTTGTGGAGTGGATATCATATCGACAACAACTTCGTACGGCCCTCTCGCCTTCAGCTCCTGAATAACTTGTTGAGAAGGTAGTGTATGATCCACTGCATCATCCACGCCTAGTTCACACACACGGTTCACATGCCGTGGTGAAGCAGTCGTAGTAACCGCATACCCAGCGCGGCAAAGATATCGCACAGAGAGCTGGCCAAAGCTCGAGCTGCCTCCATATATCAGAATCTTCTTTTTCTCTTCTGTTCCTACAGCTGGGATCTCTTTAGCAGGTCTCCGCAGCCCGAGCTGCCCAGAGAACAGTCCAGGAACACAACTCGCATTCATAACTAGACTGGCTAGAACCGCCTCATCACTTCCTTCAGGGATCCGAATAACCATCTTCTCCTCAGCTGCGGCAAGGACATAGCTCTGGTAGGCACTATATTGATTTCCTGTTGTACCAAATCGTTTGCTCACCAACACGCGTGCACCGATGCAGTAATTCGTGATTGCAGAACCAAGCGCTTCAACCGTGCCAGTGTAAGAGGAGCCCAAGATAGCAGGATAAGCGACGGGGATGGCGGCTAGCTTTGCGATCTTGGCTTCTATGGCATTGAGGCCTATTGTGGAGACTTTGATGAGGAGTTCTTTTGACGCTGGCGCGGGAATGGGGAGTGACTGGACAGAGAGGGAGGCTTTGGGGGAGGGGAGGACTGCGGCAAGGTTCATGATGGGGACGAAATCGAGCGGAAGAAAGAGGCAGATATTGGGCTATCGGCCTTGACATGAATTCGTAGTTGCTGATATCAAATGTTACTCACAAGTCTTGCAGAGAACAAGCGGTGGGTATAGTCGTCGATGATTAAGCGGTAGTAATCCTTCGGAAGGTTTCCGCGATGCATTACACAGCACAACGCTGTCTGCAGTCCTTTCGCCCCAAGGATATTCATCGGAAACCAGGTGATTTGGGCACTCAGAACGATGTTGACCGTGTTCCAGCATTGACCTGGAGGGCTGATGTTATACGGTCTGACTTGGTTGTTGCGCGAACTCGGGCTTGGTCTCCATGTTACTCTGCACATGGCTCTTGAGTGCTGCCCAGCGATCTTGTACTGCATCAGCGCCCGATGTCGCGTTGCCAGTGCCACGCACTAGCTGTGCCAGGTTCGCGTTGAATCTCTCCTTCTCTAGTTTGTCCAGCTTTTCCTTCCTCTTCTTCGCGCCCTTTGTCCTTTTCATGCTCTCCAGCTTGACCTTGGGCTGAAGTATGCGCGCCTGACTCGTTTCGAGCTCGCCGGCTGTTGCAGCATCTGGGAGCGCGTCGGCGAGCGACTCGAGGTTTGCGACCAGCTTGTTGTTGGGTCGCCTTCGCTTTTGAGTCTTGGCAGATGATTTTTCTATCTTGGAGACGAAGGAAGAGTGCTTGATCTTCTGCTTATCACGCTTGGAAGAGGGGAGCGAGGAGATGCCATCAGGCTTTGGAAGAGCCGCAGTTGAGGGACGGGCTGCGCGAGCCGACTTTGCGCGCGCGGTTGTGCGCTTCTTTATGGGTGCCTCGAGAGTTGTGTGAGTATTACTTTACTATACGGGTATAACCTAAAAAAACTTACCATGACGGTGTTGCGACAGAGCAAAGTTGAGAGAGCACAGTCGCATTGGACTTGAATTCTTGGCTGGGGAAAAGTTCTTATCGATACCGGTAGTGGTGCAAGGTTCCGACGTCAGCCCCATTTCATGGGTACCTAGGAGACACTCACGCGAATCGAGCCACATGCCTCACTTCCAACAGTTGCTACTGATGGTTCCATGTCAACCTGGGGTCTCAAAGCAACGCGTTGAATCCAGCCCACAGCATCAAGTCCGTGGGAGCTGCCATGCGAGCCTTTGCGAACAGGGTACTCAACTCCGTGCCAAGCGAGGACCTCTGCCACAATTGTATCATCTGATCATGCCTCATCACTCGGCTTCGCCAATTACATCGCAGCCGCCCTGACAAGATTGGAGCATATCGGACTTTGCTAGCTGCGGCCCGTTCCCCATCACCAATCTGGTGGCTACCGATTGCATCAACAGTACACCCGTTATCGTCCATGTTGCATCGTGCGACCGCATCCCGATGTTTCGTTTCTCACATGGTTCAATCAGATCCATCATGTCATAGATATGTTTTCCACAGGCATGTCAAGGTATTAGGCCGGATATTGCTTTTTCACCACATCAAACCCGTGCTGAAACGCTGTCATTCAACTTCAGCTACCACTATACACGGAAAGATAGCCCGCCGGCATGTACAACATCCTCGTATCACTGTGGCGGCATCCTTCATCCCAACACTACGGACCTGGGCTCAGCTCGACGGCAACTGTCTAGCCTAGATGCAGGCACGCGTGCGACCGATCTGCAACATGTCCCTCCCGTTCCAGTCATCGTCTCCTACCATTCGCTGCTGCCCGCAATCTAACTCCCTTCCGCTTCTATTTCCAGTCTTCTAGACGAAACTACATGCACTTCTCACCCTCGTTGCCGCGACAAAAGGCAATCATTCGCATGAACATGCAAAGACGCGTAGCCCTGGTGACTCGGACTTTAAGGGAGCCTTACAGACCGTGTATGCAACACTTGTCCGAAGTTCGACGATATCTGGCCTCATCTATTCTCTTGTAGCCGTCAGCATGCTATTTCGATAAAGATTGACCAAAGCTCATTTCAATGCAATCTCCGAACGGCACAAGTCAATATGTGCAACCAACAAGCCCAGCAGGAGAACGCGCTCATTTCTGCTCAGAACCATGGCACTATTCTGGTAATGGTCGCTTGGTTCCTTGCTTGCCTATTGGTACAAGACACCTTCTCTTATCCACTCTAATACTGAATCATCATTATAGGCGATATGTACCATAGCAAGAGTTATCGCTCGATACAGGTCTGAACACCTTCGCCATCTTACTTCGACAGATGATATCATCATTATCGCCGCATCGGTCTTTGCTCTTGGAAGCACCGTAATAATATCTACAGCCCTCGATTCGGGTTTAGGAAAGAAGAATTGTCTTCTGGATGACGGAGACTTGGAGCAAATCCAACTCAAGCTTTTCGTCACGACGATATGCTTCGTTCTGACAATTAGCTTAGCGAAAAGCTCAGTCCTACTTTTTCTGTATCATCTAGCAGACAATACCTTTCGGAGGGCGAGCGTCTTAGCTGTCAGTGTACTGGTACTGGTATGGACTATCGCAGTTCTAGGCGGTACGGTCTTCCAATGCGAATTACCTACGCCATGGATGGTATGGACGGGCAAATGTATCCCATTGGTAGGTCAGATTGTCACGTAGCAACTAGGACCGTACCTGACTGCAACATAGGTACCATTCTGGATGATTGCAACGATTTTTGACGTTGTCCTAGAAACAGCTATCATCGCGCTCTGCACGCATCGCGTATGGACTCTTCGTGAGTCTTGTCGTCAGAAGACTTTAGCCACACTACTCTTGTCGATGCGTTTCATGTAAGTGGGGAGCCTGCTCCCATCTATGTGGCTACCGTTTCTGATGACTTCTCGAAGCTTGGTAGCAGCGTCCGTCATTCGTCTAGTCTACCTCCAGCAAGCTTATGGTCGCAACGGGGACCCTGCTTTTGACTCGATACCTTACGCCGTTGCTACACAAAGCCAAACCACACTCGCTGTCCTGATCGTCTGTAGCCTCTGCCTCAAGCCTTATGCTCGCTTTGAAGCATCTCGATCGCAGGCATCCAAACACAAATTCAGACACTCAAAACACTGGTCTGGCAGCATTACCATCGGTGGCACACCATACGAGTCTTACAATTCTTTTCCACCGCCGATCATAAGAGAGCCTCTCCTGTCCATACAAGCGAGTATGTCGCAACCAAACTCCCCTGCAGTATCCAGGCACTCATTGAACGACAATATACTCCTGCCTGACATACCGGTGCCGACACGATCTGCTAAACGGCCACTTAGGCCTCCGCCACCCAGCGAGGAACAACGACCGGATCTTAGCATGTTCACTAGAAACATCACCATACGGCAGCCGCCGGTGGTAACACGACTGGGGGCTTTACAAGAGAAACAGAGTTATAACGGTCTGAGGGTGAGGAACCTCACTTGACGCAGCGTAATAGCAGAGTTGCTATCAGTCAATCAGTCAGTTGTCAGTTCATCTTTGCGGTTCAAACTGTCAGTCTGGAGGTAGTGAACTGACCTGATTGACTGCCAAGACATTTTTTAGAATCGCGAACTGAGACTG